>NW_020447863.1:2446273-2606593 GCF_003343035.1 Apteryx rowi | reverse complement strand
GCCACGGCTCTCCCACCCCATGGTCGGCACCTTCGCCCACCTCCTCCAAGCGGCCACGGCTCTCCCACCCCATGGTCAGCACCTTCGCCCACCTTCTCCAGCGGCCACAGCTCTCCCACCCCATGGTCGGCACCTTTGCCCGCCTTCTCCGAGTGCTCTGCCCAGACCCAGCTTCCCCAGGACCAGGCAGGGACACTCAGCACCGCAACAAACTCTCTGACCAGCACCCAAGCAGTGGGCTGAGCCTACAAGCAGGCGTTTCACCCTATATCCTCCTCACGAGCCCTGGCCTTTAACCTCTCCTCAAGCAGGCAGCTTCTCCATCGCTGCCTTGGACAAGCCCCGAGACTCAAGGCGATGCACATTTACAGGCTGGATCCAGGTTCCCACGTCCTCACCAGCCTTCAGCTCCCATATCCCCAGGCTGCCTGGATGCAAGCTTCGGGCACAGGGCTGTCTCCAGCCTCAGCCCCTCAGCCAGCAGGYTGGGGCAGCCCGACGGCTTGCACGGGCCCCGACATCACAGCTTCACTCACCCCAAGCCAGGGAAGCCAGCGCGCGGTGTCCCCCCTCGCCTTCGGGCCAGCTCTGGGAACGCAGAGAGAGGAAGAAAGCGCAGATAAAGGAAGGGACGGAGAGAAACGGAGGAGGAAAACAACTGCATCATGCAGCAGAAGGGGAAGATGAGATGCTTTGGAATTGAGGATTTGTTCTCGCTAAGACCACTCCAAACCAGATTAATACTATTAACAATTATGAATTAGCCATTAGCAATTAGCCAATGCGTCCTTTGCTACAGCGCGGGGTGGGTTGCAGAAAGGGGAGCGGAGGAGAGAGCCAAAGATGCCGAGGGACCGCAGCAGCTAATGCAGGGAGGGTGGCGGGATCCGCTCCGGGCTCGGCAAGGTCAAGGACTCGGCACCTGAACTCCTTTGCCGCGCAGCAGCCTGCGCCACTCAGCCTGGAGAGCTCTTAGTTGTTCTCTAATAGCCGGTGCCTCCGCTGTCTATCCGCTTCTGGAGTTGTAATGCCTCATGCCTTGAATAAATGTATTCGCTCCATATTTATCCCGTTTCCAGCATTGCTCCCCCCGGTGCTAAAACACAGCACCTGTGGCTTGCAGAGGCACGCTGCAAGCACACGGCACCAAGAGGAGGACGGGGGCAAGCGGCGAGAAAGGAAAAGCCCTGACGGCCGGGCAAGGACGGGGACAGGAAAGGCGAGGTGGGGACAACAAAGACGACCGAGGCGCCGCTCCGTGCCCATGGGGCAGGGGGACGCGACCCCGGCAGCCACCGCGGAAAAGAATTTGTGCAAAGCCCGTTTGCTCTCTGGCTGTTCACGCTGCTGCTTTTTTGCGTTTCTCTTGGCGTGGACAATTAAAATCAATGAAGTCAGTTTTGCTTTCACGTTCTCAGGGCTGAACCGGTGGAGATACAATCACCTTAAAGAAACAGCCATATATTTAAAGCCAGAGATTGCCTGCGCTGGAGTTTGCTTTCACGCAAATCAATGGAAGCACTTCTCCTGGAATTAAGGCCTGATTTTTTTGTTTTAAACCCCAAACGAGTCCCAATTTTAAGCATATAAATACAAAGGCCAAGCTGAGCGGAAGGCTTCATTTTGAGGAGGAAGGCAGGCAATTTCCAATACAGCATAACGAAAACATATCCCTACAGGAAAGACAAACCAAGTAATCACAAGCTATAAAACAGCTCACGTCGAGCCACGGTCCCCTGCACAGTCTGGCCAACACACCCAAACAGCTCCCCGGCTGCTGGGTATGTCCCCCCCGCACCGTGCCTCAGTTTCCCCTATGGAGAAGCGCTGCACGCAGGCTAGATTTATTAACGTCGCCGCGATGTAAACTGCCCTCGGCTTCCTCCCGCTCAGCTCTGGCAAGGAGACAAATCAGTCCCGTCACGGACGCAGAAAGCACCGGCCCCGAAACGCCCGTCTACGCCCAAGCGGCGCTAACCCTCGCCCTCCTGCCGCCCGCACCCAGCGCCGGCGGCGCGTCGGTGCCGCGCTTCCCAGGAAACAGGAGGCTTGTTACCATGCGGAAGGCGACAGCGGAGCGATTAGTGAAATTTGTTACCCACACGCGCCGAGCAAAATTAAATTAAAAGTGCTGCTTTGCTGTCAAGATAAGGGCCAAGCCGGAGAGATAATTTTTCACTCTCAAACACTCAATTACTCGCCGGGGCTGTATCAGATACCATCAAAAATAAATAATTAAATAAATGAATAAATAAATAAATAAATAGGTCGACCCGCGCTGCCTCCAGGAAGAGATGTAACAGCCGTTATCTCCACCGCGGTCCAGGGGAAGCTAAAGAGGCTGCGGCTGCCCAGGCACTGTGGCCGGAGGGGAAAAGGTGACGGATCTACCCGGGCGCTCCAGGCGGCAAAGAGGAGACTCGCTGCTCTTCGGCGTTACCCAGACCCTTGAGGAAGTCAAGGTCGCGCGGGAGCCCGGCTGTCCTCGCCTGTGCATGGGGCACTGGGAATCGCCTGCCCGGACCACGACGGCCCGTGTCGCGTCCGGCCGTCGGGGCAGGAGCTCCGCAGCGAGCGGCTCCGGATCTCCTCCTCTCGGGAAAGGCCTGGCCGTAGGGGCCGGGGGAAGGCTGACGGCGCGAGACAGCGCTCAGACCGCACGAGTAGGGCCTGACGGCGGAGGGGGAACGGGGAGAGAGGGGAGCGGGGGCGACGCTCCAAGGACGGGCGAGGTGGCCGAAGCCGCGCTGTGCATGCGCGGGCGAGCGGCAAGAGGCGCAGGACAGACCGATCATTCCCTCCTGCTAGCGTAAGCAACGAAAAACGACACGTTTGGTTTATCGCCTCTTGTCTCCCGTTTGATTCCTGGCAGGCGTCTCCTTCAGCGCGACGCCCGCCGCCGCCAGGGAGGAGGTGAGCCGAACCGGAGAGCCGCGTCGGGGCAGACCGTGATCCGCGGGGTCCGGCTGCCGCGGCGGAGACGCAGCAACGCGCTTCCCTTCCCGTGCTCCCCGCCTGCCGAGGGCTCCRGTGGAGGCACCGCGAACCATGCCCGAATTTCCTTCTGCATTTCGTTTAGTTCCCCATGAAATAATAAGTGTCTGCTGCCTCCGGAGACGGCAGAGGATCAAAGCGAAGCTGCCTCACATGTAACAGATTCAGAATACCTAATATTCCCTTATAAAAGGCCTTGTTTTAAACACCAAATACAGAGGCAGATCAAAGCTCGGCTTCTCATTTCTCTAACAGCCCTCAGATGACTTCGCCAGCCAGCAAGACACACGCACGCGCGCGCACACGGCTGACACCAATCCAAGGCAGATAGTCCGGACTTCGCTAATTTGTCTAAAGCATCCCGGCGCACCGGGGAAAGAAGCGGGCGCCTCGCCGGCGGAGGCCTCACGCCACGAGCAGCCCCGGCGCCCCCGGGAGCGGAGCGGGTTGTTGGGATGGGAGATGGCGCCTGGACGAGAGCAACCCATGAAGACAGGGCGGGATACTTCGCTCCCTCTCTTTTAGAAGGGTTAAAGAGAGGTGATGTGGGGTGGGGTGCAGCAGGGATCTGGGSGCGGAGGACCATGGTCTGGGTGGTCCCGCTCTGGCCAACACTGGTATCTATCCACACCAGAGCCTGCTTCAAGTACAGCGCCCGTGGCGGGTGCTAAAAGAGACCGAGTTACCCGGTTTGCAGACCTACTTCCACATCGCAGGAACATCCCAGGATCAACAGCGACGCTTTGCACTTCAGCGCTCCGGATCCAGCACCTTTCCCCCTCTGGGATCCCCTGCTTGTTTCCGTTTTACGGAGGGAGCGAGGGCTGGCCCCGGCCCTGGTGGGCTCGCTCACGGCAGCGGGGGCTCGCGGCCCCGGGCACCAGCTCCCGGTGCTTAGGCCACGGCCCAGTTCCCRGAGAGGGGCCGCAGCAGGGCCGCGAGGCCGCCCGGGGCCCCGAAACGAAACGGGCTGGGACAGGCGCCAGCACGCTCCTCTGCTCGCCGGCCCCCGCGTGACGCAGCCAGCCTTTTTCTGCCTCAGTTTCCTCAAATCGAGGCAGCTACGAGGCTTTTGCCCTGCAGGCACGATGTGCCGCGATTTACCGTTCGCTCAGCCGCGGGGGATCTTCTCCGAGGAGGTGCTGCAAAAGGGCAGGAACGTTTCTGCGTTACAGAGCAGCCGCTCAGAGGCCCGAAGCGGCGGAAAAGGGAGGGAGGGAGCCGCGCGCCTCCCTCCCTCCCTCCCTTCCTCACCAGCGAGCCGCAGAGGCTCATTAGACGCACTCAGTCCTTGACGAACAGCACCGACCGGAGCCAGGAGGGCCAGGCTGCCGTTGCAAGGAGCCCGATGCAGCCTTGGAATTACGATGCCGCTTTTTTTCCCCCCTCCTCTTTCTCTATTTTAATAGGCATTTGGTAGGCAAGGCAAGCCAGCAGAGGAACTTGGAGCTGCTAAGTCAGACGCACAGCTGAATACATTTCCCAGGGCAGGCAGGGAGAAAGGTCAGGGATAGAGCCGAGCAGGAGGCTAAGGCAACCTCTCCCAAGAGCAGGAAGGGGGATGGAGAGGGAGCAATTGAACAGGCAAAAAAGGCTTGTCTATGGGTTTCTGCCTCCCTTCTTTTTTTTCTTTTTTGCTACTATTACTTGCACCAAGCTCAGAAGCGGGGCCTGACCAAGCACATCCCATGCCGCACAGAAGACGGAGAAGTATCAAGGTTTGAAAACTCCCATGATGGGCAGCTGGGGACACGGATCACCATCTCTAAAACACTGGCAGGTTCTTTTGGATACTTTAGCGCTGGTGAAAGGTGCATTGACTGACGGCCTCAAAGACAAGAGCTGTCCGCATAGCACAGAGAGCACGCGATCCCCATCCTGCTCTGTGTCAGCTCTCTGCTGATTGGAATGAACGAGGCAGCTCCCACATTCCCTGATTTTCAGAGAAAAGTGGGAAAGAGAAGAGAGTCAGCTCTCAAGCAGAGCACTAGTGATTGGGATAGTGGTCTCTGGAGCGCATAAACATATTACGAACAGGTTACATGAAATAGCCTGTCTGGAAAATCTAGTGGAGTCAGTAATGAGGGCTTTCGGAAAGGAGAAAACTATTCATTCCCTACCCTAGCTGAATGTCTCTTAAAGCCTCTGAGTATTTAGCTCCATACAGCCCTCCATGCTGTTTCAGGATTTGCACATTGTTTCTTTGAGAGCAGCATCAATTTTTTTTCTCTCCTGTTCTCTTGGGAGTTGTAGTATGGCGAGGGTTTCATTTGTGGAGAGGTAAAACAGGGTATTGAGTCAAAATTCAAGCACAGTATGTCTGGTGAGATCCCTTGAGATTGCACTCCAGCAATGCAGTGAGCTTTGTGATCTAGCCRCCACCAAAAGCTCCCGTGAGCCCAGGAGGTTTGGAGGTCACACTGATCCATCACAAAGGAGCAGTGGACGGAGAGCTGGCGCAGGCTCTGGCACAGTGCTGTGATAAGGAGCAGGGATGCATCGCTGAAGATTAGTATTAAGAGAGCATACATGCACTAACAAAGAGCATGTCTTGGCATCAGCCAGCTCCTCAGAGACACCACTGATCAGCCTTGCTTTTCCCACCTCAAATCCCAGGCTCCAGTTTCTAGCAGAGACTAGATTGAGCCCAACAGGCAGACAATGAACAAGGCTCCAAGGGAATTTCTCTTTTGCTTTATTTCTTATGTCTCCTCCCAACTTCTCTAAAGAGTTTCCAAAGACAAGAGAACATTAGTCGAATTGAATCCTACAGACCTCAAAGATGGGAAGACATGTGGTGCAGCGTGCTGGAGACACAGACGGGCAATGCCTAGTCTGTCACAGTCTACGTTCCTGGCCTAATCAGAATTATCTCTCTATGTATTCAAGTATTGAAAACCAGATGTCAATAACTCCGCTGTTCCTGAAATACCAGAACAGCCAGATACATCATACTACAGTTTTCTCCCTCAGTCAATATTTACCTGTGAGAATGTCCCTCTAATTTACCTTGTCAAGCACATCCTCAGGCCCCGGGAAATCTGCAGCCTTTCTTCTACAGGGGACAAATAAAACCTATGACCGCTTAAATAGCTTGCTTCAATGAAGCACAAAGTAAAAATGATCCTGCACGCCACCTAAGTGGAAACTTCTCATCACATTCGCTGTGATCAATGCCTTGACAGTATCAGTAACTATGCTCAATCCTGCAAAACCTAGTCTAAGGAGAGAAATCACGAGGAATCTCTCTCTCCTTGGACCTGATAACTATCTCACAGCACCTGCAATGACACACAACCATCGCCAAATCAATACGGGAACATCATTGTAAGAATTAACTGTATCTGACGATGCGTCCTTCTCTATTAGAATTATGATCTTGTTCAATTATGGATCTTTGCTGTACTTGTAATTATGAGGTTGGTACTGTGACTTCCCACTAGGCTATTGCTCTCCTTCCACAAGGGAGAAAAGAGTCAATGAAAGGATAAGGGAAAATTCCTTTCAAGGACACAGTGACAGCAAAATTTAGCTAGACAGGAGAGGAAATACAGGGGGAACTTTAGGCAAGATGCATCCCTTGCTTAACCAGAACTAAACACGAATAAACCATGCTCTTGCAGCATCAGTCAAACCCTTGCGTGGATCTAACGAATCCAGCTTTGTGCGACTATGCAAGGCAGCTCTTTTTACTGAAGTCCCTTCAAACCCAGCCATCAAAGTTGCCCAGGTGAACAAGTCCTTATTCAAAGGCAATAAAGGAATTCTTCCCATTTATCTATTCCTTTATATTTACTATACAAGGAAGCGTAAACAAACAACCCAAAGCCAACCTATATGTTAATAAGAATATCTTTGTAATAGGTGTGCAGCGCAAGTATGTGTCGAGAGACTGACAGAGTACTTGACCTAAGGGAGAAGCATGTAAAGACAGCAGGAAAGCAAAGCTTTATCTGCTTTTCATTATAATACAATTTTCCACACCCTGCTAGCGCACCATCTCCCCCCTCCCTTGTTCTAATCCACTAGCTGAAGAAAACAAACTTCAGCAACTTTTCCAAAGTACCCAAGGATTTTCACAAAGTCCAGTATTTCAGAGTAACTCATTGAAGAAAGGACATTTCTGAAATCTTCCCCTTGTGCCACCAACTTTTCAGGACCATTTCTTTTGTTATTACTTGCATCAGAACAAATTTCTTCCTTCTCTTCCAAAATGAACATCACAAACCATTTTCTCCTTAACAAGGCTACACTAGTACCACAACAGGTAACTAACTCTTGAATTCTCTCCCTGCTTTCCATTAAAAGCTTGTTTTAAGCTCAGTGAGAATTTCTCTTGG
Organism: Apteryx rowi; assembly: GCF_003343035.1. Taxonomy (NCBI): domain Eukaryota; kingdom Metazoa; phylum Chordata; class Aves; order Apterygiformes; family Apterygidae; genus Apteryx; species Apteryx rowi. Next base: position 2,599,259 of record NW_020447863.1, on the reverse strand, counting down.
TTCTGAAACCCATGAAAAAATTTGAATTCACTGCCTTTCCGAAGGAATAAATGTAATATGTCTGTGAGTGTGTGAGTGTGTGTTTATTCCAATATGCAATCACCAAGCTGATCATAGGTGTTGAGGTAATTCCACATTGAAATAAACACATTGTGAGCATTTATCTGAATGCCTAATCATTGAAATAAATGTAGCTGCATTTACTGTGGTGGGTGCAGGCATCTATTGGCAACGCTGCTCTCTGCCCATGCTTGGCTTCATAAGGAAAACAAATGCAGGGAGCAGAACCACTCTGCAATTCTTAAATTGCTTCCCAGTGTTGTTAATTCTTAGCAGTGGCTTTTCAAACATAGCAATAGCAACTGCAAAGATCCTGTAGTCCTCTGCGAAAGACCAGGCATAGGAGTGGTCTGAGGTTCCTAAACAGAACGAGTCGGTGTTCGTGACTAGCAGAAAGGTGGACACCAATTTCAAACTGCAGATAATATTTCATTTTCTCAGCTCTTCTAACTCACAAAAAGCCTGAAGGGACTTTTGTCTACAAATCCCTGCCCCAGCCCTCATTTTGAATTTGTTCCTTTTAATTGCCTTTGTGCTGAGAGGAAGCATGGGAAATTTCAGGCAGACAGGAACTTTGCACGGGAAATAAAGGGCAAAAAAAGAAAAGCCCCAGTCTTGCTTAGCTCAAGGAATTGCCAGGGTGAACATCGCTTACAGCTACACCAGCACCAGGACGTGGACAGACAGGGTCATCATCCACCGGTGCAGCTCTACAGGAAACGAAGCAGATGCCACAGCATGCAGGCCTGATGGCTGACATCTCCCGTTCGCAGAAAAAAGGGTCACACAACCCTCAGCGCAGCCCAAAGTCCTTCTGACTGACAGCACCGCAAAGGCATTTGGCTGCAGCTTCCCCTTCGGTTAGATCTGCGATTTCACAGTGCCCTGACAGACTGGCTCCCCCCACGGTTAGTGGCAAATCGAGACCTGGGGACGAGCCYGTTTCTGCTGATGGGATTTCACCTCCAGCCTAGCAGCAGGATGGAGGAAAGGGGCTGGGGAACGATTGCTTGAGCTACCTAAATATTTAATGCGACTAATGTAGGAAAACCAGCAGAGAAACCAAGAAACTCGGCGACGTCACTGGGAAATGCTACCAATGGCTCCTGTGTCGTACCGTACCACTGAAAAAGCACATCTTGGGATATCTTTACCAAAAAGGTTGGCATTTTGGTCCTTACCTAGCGTTGTGCAGCATCACACAGCACCCACCACCCAGCGATACAGTCAAGGTGCTGACCCCACCCCGACCGTCCGGTTTTGTCTCGTTTGCATCATTGGCGGTTATTTCATTTTTACCTTTGCTTCGCCTCCTGCTCCGGTACTGCTCCGTGTAGAAGGTTAGCTGGGTTTCATCGTCCGCCTCTGAGCCAGAGTTTCCTTTGGCACGTCCAAACCCGATGCCACCTGCAGGCAATCGAGGAGAAAAAAAAATCAGTAGTGTCAGCTGGGGCACGGGGTGGCCAGGAGCGCCGCAGCAAGGCTGGTGGCCTTGGCCAGCTTCCGCAGCTGCCAGGTCCCCACGCTCTTGTGGGGGTCTCCAGGAGCGACAGGGCACTTGTGCCGCTCGTGGCTTCACTGGCACCTTATTGCCCTTATCAAGGATCGAGACTCCACCGTGCTGAGCGCAACGTAAATGTAAGAAGATGGTTCCTACCTCCCCGGAAAATTGCAATGTAATTTTCAAAGGAGAATGTGCACGTGGAAGCCGCTCTCCCCCGATACCCACGCAGTGAAATACAGTGCGTTTGAGGTGTTCGCTTCAAGGAAAAGCCAGCAGAGATAAGAGACGCGGTGAATACAGCCTTCAGGAGTGCATTTACGAGGCCACTGGCATGGCCGGGGTCTGGTTCCCCCCCCAGCACCCCCTTCGTTTTGCCTGTCTATGGCATCAGCTTGTCCAAACAGCCACGAGACAGCCGGCGGTAGGCGCTCGTACGGTGTCCGGCACCACGGGGCTCCGACGCCATAAATAGCCATATAAAAACAGTGGTGAGGACAGGGCTCACTCACCGTCGATGAGGTCTGCCTGCCTTGATTTACGGGACAGACGACAGCCAGCTCCTGATCTCCTTCCTGGAGTGAGAGATTGGTGCTCGGAGCCGGGGCCGGGTGCCCTGCCGGCAAAGGGATCTCTGCATGAATCCCGCTCGTGTCCCCAACCAGACCCACTGCTGCCTCYGTGCATTAGCACTCAACACTAAGGAGCGATCCAGAATCTAATTGGCAGAAATCTTTCAATCCTTATAAAAAGTTTAAAGAAAAGAGGCTTCTAAGGGGTTGACAGTGGCCCTTTAAACTGTCATTAAAATATTTTACTGTTTAAAAAAATCCTTTATTCTAGGCAGAAGCACAATTGCCACACTTCTGGGCAGCAGAACAGAAATGAGAGTGCTGCCTTCTGCCCTGCAAAATCCTTAAATCACCCTGATGGGAGGTGGGTGGAAAGAGCCAGAGAGCCGCCAGGAGCTCTGCGTGGCCTCTCGCAGGCGGATGCGCTCTCGCTCCAGCCATGCCGTGACCCATCAGCACGGCACCCACAGGGCACCCTCAAAGGGGAGCAGGGAAAGGCGCTGCCGAGTCCTGTCCTCCCGAAGGCAGCAGGGAACGCTTGTTTAGGCCTTGCCTGGGGGCTTCGCAGACTCACCCAAGGGCTAAATGTGAGGCGCTGCCCGGCCCCCTCCGGACCCCTTTTCACAGGGAGCATCCGACTTCAGAATATACCTGCAGACCAGGGCCCGGGTTTCCCGAGGGGCACTGCAGAGAGCGGAAAAAACAAGACGGCTTATTCTCATCGGTGAGAAAAGCTGTAACAGGGCTGGGCTTCTAACCCGGGTCCTTGGGCTACCGCGCAGCAGCGCCAGGCCGCGGTTTGCCGGTGCCGCTCATCCCCTCGCGCTGCCGGGCGGGGAACTGCCGGCACCTCCTCTGCACCGAGCGGTCGTTGTAAATGGTGCCTACCGTTCGGCTTTTCACTACCCAGCGTGATTTAGGGCCCTAAAGCGTGGCCGTTAATTACCTGATGCTACTTGCATATTTCCATTAGGGTCCTAAAAAGATAGTGAGCGGCTGGGAGGCGTTCGCACACCAGCGAAGGATTAACGGCACGCGGGGAGGGCTTCGGACGCACGACCGTGCCACCCGCGCGCAGCCCCAGCGCGGCGCCCCGCGCTCCACAGACGAAGGCTTTGGGGCCGGGAGGCCAGGCCACCTTCGTGCCTACGCCCCAAGGGCTGCTAAACGCAGGGCGGACGGGGGCCCTCGCCGCGCTGCCCGGAGACGTTTCCTTCAGACGCCCGGCCCAGCACAACCACGAGACAGCAATCGTTACTGGGGGGGATTTTCATATGAAAGCTGCCTCATTTGCAAAAGCGGTCTGGAAGAAAACCCCACAGGGAGTGAAGATAACCAGGTTTAGCTTGACACAGCGCAGAGCCAGCAACACATTTGCGAAGGCTTTGCGGATATTACAGGAGCCGATAGCAGCGTCTGGGGATGATCTCTGCATCTGAATCGAAGCAGCTGCCTCTCGGCTTCGAAGCGAGGCGAGACTCTGCGGCCTTTCTTCTGAAATCCAGAAGAACCCCAGCACGGTGGCTACCCACCCGGGCAAAAACCAAAACGAAAACGCGTTTTGACGCGTGGCGTTCCTCCTGCCACCCCCGCGGCACCTGGAGCAGCGGCGAGAAGGTTCCTGCCTCAGCGAGCCTCTGGTTCCTCCCCCAGTTGGAGACCGCAGAGGACAGAAAGAGCAGCAATCTCCGCTTGCTCCCTCGCTCTTCGGCCCCCGCGGGGGTCAGCTCGCGGCGCCCGCCTGCCACGGGGAAGGGGCTCTCCAGCCCCCCGCGCAGCCCGCCACCTCCCAGCCCCCTCCAGCCGCTTTKTCGTTTGTTTGCTGGTTGCGTCTCTATGATGGATGGTGCTGACATGTTAAATTACTCAGGCTGGATGTCTTCAGAGAGCCGCTGACAGCGATATTGCATTTTCTGATTACCTAGAACTACGCAGGATGTATAAATACAGGAGTTGGGAGACCCGAGCACAGGTCCCCAGCCCGCAGCGGAAACGTCTCCTCTGGCACAACACGCGACGGCAAAGGTCAGCCCGACAAAACGACAGCGGGCGAAGAGAAAGGTTCGCGAGGGAAAACAGTTCTTGCCCCTTCGCGCTATCAGGGACGCTGGAATTTACCTTCCCGGCGGTGTTCCCAGGTTTCCCGGATGGCGGAGCCCAGGCGAGGCGGGCTGCAGGACGGGAGCGCTGACCCTCAYCAGCGGCACGCCTGATCCCGTCCCGCGGCTGCGGGCTTTCACGGGGCGAGCGGCTGCTTGACTGGCCCTTAAACCTCGCCGCAGTGTCCCTCCGAAACGATCGCGCTCGGCGCGCTATCGCCCGCCGCGACGCCGTCCCCCAGCGCCGTCCCCCGGGCCCCTTCGCAGGCTGGGGACGGGGCTGCTCGGGGACGAGGCGGCCGCGCCGGCTTTATCTGAGCGCAGGCAGCTGACGGAGGAACGGGGAGCGCTCCCGACTGAAGACAAGGCAGCCCTGCCTCGTCAGCGCTTCTTCTATTTCTCTTAAAAGGGGGGGGGGGGGAAACGCCGAGGAACAGAACAGAGATTCTAATCACCGCAACCAATTACGAAGCAGAGCAAAGCACTTAAAACGAGACGGAGAGAGACGGAGAGGCTGTCTGACACAGAAGCTGCAACTTTGCAGCGGTTGGTACCAGCAACGCCGCGCCAGTGCCGAGCGCAACGCGGGCGCCTCGCCTCGCGGGCCCGGGGAGAGGTCCTGAATCACACAGCCAGCTGACCTCAGCAGCTCCGGATTTCCTCCTCAGCCCCCTCGCACCTCCGTCCTCCTGCTTGCACCAGCCACAGGACATCCCCGTGCTGCTTTTTATCATTAACGGGTCCCCCCCTTTGGCTTTCCTTGTGTACTACACAAGTCGTTCTTTTAGGAAATACGAGGTGACAACCATGCTTAGCTTCCAAAACACCAGCAGCAGAGCAAACTACTCCAAAAGGACCTGCAAAGTCCACGGCTGATTTCTCACTGGGGGCTCACCATCCATTAGTGCACATGGCAGTAACCCTGCAAGCTCTCTTGGGGTGCACACACTTCACACCACGCTCACCAGGATCTCTCCATACCCTCACGTCCTCCTCTCCAACCCAGTCTCCTCACCCAGGAAGTTCTACCTGCCCTCCAGAAAGAGAGAAGCGACGCTGTGTCCAAATGCCACATATGTATATTAACCCAAATGCTCAATCTAACTGTTTTTGCCTACTTAAATTTTACAGAAGAAATTCCATCTCTGCACGGGCAACACATCTCTGCAGTGGCTCCTAGAGAAGCTGCACCTTCTTTGACATGAGGTTTGTTCTTGCAATTTACCTCAGGTCAATGGATCTGAGAAAGAAGAAGCGAGCCCAAAATTGCAAGGGACAGCGTGCTATGAAAGGGTCTCCTCCCCACACCGGCGCACGTGCTCTCCCGCACCGTGTAGAAGCCGCTCTGCCGCAATCCCAGCAGCGAGCCAGATGTCTCAATAAAGGTGCTCTCGTCTCTAATCCTGTTTGCAGATTTACAAGCTCGTTAATCCATTCAAACAGATCGTAGCTCAGCCACGCACCAGGACAGGGTTCTTGCTGTTGTTTTTGAGTCAGAAGTTAATTTAGACGGTGAACAAGGCAGGGATCCAAGACAAACATGTTTTGTGATCACATAATTAAAGATCATATCATAACGCATATGCACAACACAGCACAAGCAGGGTTGCGCAGGCAACCTCAATTTGGGCATTTGACTTTGCAACCTTAACATCCTCCCAGCATAGTCTGCGTGCTTAAATTCCTAGGGCTTCTGTAGAAAAGTCAATGGAAAGAAAACCCAGCATCGCTTCACATGGCATCTCACGGCCCCTCGGGTGGTGGTGGGAATTACCAGCCCCAGTGCAAAGGACCCAGCCCTTGGGCCATGGAAAGCCACCCCAAGGGTGACCCAGCACTGGGTGGGACAGGATGCACACCTCCCCCAGGGCTTCGTGAGCATTTGCTGAAAGCAGGGAAAGGACAAGCACGGTCTCTCCAGCTGCCTTTCCACGTTCAGGACAGAGGCAGCGTGCTGGCTCTCCCACTCCTCACCACTTTCCCACCCCTCCTGGCCACCTCTCCCAGCTTAGGCAGAAGCTCTGTCTTCCCCAAAGCCTTTTTGCTGGCCAAATCTGTGTGTATTTTTTAAAGGCACGTTTCTGTTATTTAAAAAGCAAACAAACCAACCTGACATTTTAAATCCCTTTTCCAAAGCAAGAAGGTTAAAGAGCTTCTCAGTGAAACAATTATGGACAAAAACAAATCAAAACTGTGTTGAAGAAAGAAGTAATAGGAGCTCTCTGGGTAATTTCTGTCTGAAGCCAGGTTTAGCTCGGATACCAGATACTGCAAAAGCTGGATCTTATAACGGGAAGTGGGAGCCTGTATTTGTCCCCGCAGCGGCACTTTGGGCTGCGTGTCCTCGGTGCCAGCAGGACAGGCCGTTTCGCCCGCTCGCAGGGGCAGCGCCTGGGACGCCTCGGGAAAGGGCCTCCCTCTCTTTGCTCATTACGGAGCTGCACCAACCCCCACGCGTCCCTGGGCTTTACGCTCGTGGCCAAAACAAGCAGGACACCACCTCCCCGCAGGCCCCAAAGATACCCAGGTCACAAGCCCGAGGACCGTTTTCGGCTGGCTCTGCCTCCCCGGCAGGCACCCTTGGGAGCTCACCCACATCCATGCCCCTGCCCTTCCCTCCCTGCTCGTGCCACCTCGCTCGAGGAGCACCGCATGGGACCTGAGGTTGCTGCCAGAAAATTCGGCTCCTGTGCCACTGCTTTCCCGTGTATCCATCCGCACCCTCTGCTCCTACGTTTCCCATTAAAAATAAGACGATGGCAGTTCCCCCACACACACACTCCTGGCATTGCAGGGAAGTCTCTGCATTAAAGACTGGCAGGGGCGACACAGCCGTATAATTAGCTAAGTGCAAATCTTCCGTTTAATTAATTTACCCCCAAAAGCACACCAGTTAACTGAAAATTCATCTACCAAACATCGCCAGAAAAAAGTAAATTAGAAACAATTTGGGGGGGGGGGGGGGGGGGAAGACATAAACATTTTCTTTTGAAATGCATCCAGGCAACCCCCAAAAACGCTAAAGAAAAGCAGCCTTTTAAAAAATGAAACATTCTGCTCTAGGTTTTGATTTCAGCAGCACTACATGCGCACACAAAAGAAGTCTTTGCAGTTGATTAAAATTCTTCCTTGTCATTGATCTTGCTTTCTTCTTCTGCCTATGTCCAAAAAACCGAACTGGGGGCGGGGGGCTGCGAGAAAGAGCCCGAGGCGGCTCCTCCGCAGCCCTCTGCCTCCGCGGCAGCAGAGGGGGATCCAGGGAACGGGGCACGGGGAGCGCTGGGCCACACGGCAGCTCTCCGTCCCCTCCTTCCCGGGGGCTCGAGCCCCCCGCCTGCCCCACTCTGCAGTAACTTTGGGTAAACCACGGCACAGCAGAGACCTCTAAAACGCATTAAGACGTAGCCCTGATCAACAGTAAATCATGTCTCAGGCAGAATGATCTATTAATCACTTATTCATTTTAAAAGGGAAAGGCACTCATTTAACCTTTTTATTTACCTTTGGCAGCCGTGATAAACACTGCATTTCGGCGTTGGCTCCCCTCCACCTAACAGCTTTGCGCTCAGAGGACAGAAGGTCCCCGCTACCTTAGCAAGCTTCACTTTGATCTCGTAATTTGGGGCGTTTTTCAAAAAAAGGCAGGCTGACAGCCTTTCCCAGCAGCCAGGATGTTTTTAATCGTCTGCCCCAGGAGAGGGCACCAGACACCCCTCTCTGAACACAGCGACCTCCCCACAAGCCAGGTCCCAGCCCCGGACCCCAACCACGGCGCCGTCTGCTTTCGAGGTGCTGTGCAAACCCGTTCGTCAGCTAAAGAGCATCCTCCATCCCTCCGTGCCCGCCTTCGCCTCCCGCTGCGTCTTCAGCCGAACTCGGCAGTCTCCGCTCCTGGCTTAAATCCTGCTCTGGCTCAGCTGGGCAGAGATGCTGTAGAGGTGGCTGGGTTCAAGTCCAGAGCAGGCTACATTCTGGCCACCAGGAGAGCAGAGCAGGGTGACAGACACCCAGCCGCGCTCTGGAACAAGGGCATGACCCGTGGGAGCTCCTGGGACACCCTGAGCTAGAGGCTGCCACGTATGAGCRCACGGACACATCTCGTGGAGAAAGGGACGGAGCAGGAAAAGCAACAGCAAGGGAATTGGCACGGAGCAGCACTGCTGTTCCCAGCACCGACACAGCTGGGAGCCCCGAGAGGTCCAGAGACTGCACTGCAATTAACAGAGAGAGAAGCAGGGGCTGCAAGAGTCAAACTTTTTTTTTCTGCTGATTTAAGAAATCTTTTTCTTTTTTTYTAAACCCTTTGAATAGTAACTATGAGGGTTTCTTGTAGGAAGCCAAAAAAAAAATTTCTTTGTAGAGCGCTATGATGATAATTCTTCCAGTCCCCCAAGCCATCTCCCCGCTGCCGGCTCTGCCGCTTCACGTGAGCCCTACGGAGCCACCAACGTCAAATCCTCCCAGCAAAACGCTTTAAGCCGTGAAGCTTGGAGCATTTCCCAAGCTAAGGAGAAGAGCAACAGCTCCATGAATTAAATGAAACAGAGAGGAGCCAAACGATCCGCCCGAGCCCGGCATCCCGTCTCCCAGCGTGGAGATCAGCCGTGCAGGCCAGGCTCCCTCGCAGGGAGAAGGGCTCTCAGCGGCGGCCCCTTCCCCTGCAGCCCTCCTGCTCTGCCAGCCCTCCGCCTATTTTCAAACCTCAGCAGAGACATCCTCCTTCCACCCCATCCTTCCTGCACCCAGACTCTTATCATCTTCTCTCTCCTTGTATTATTTATAAACTCTAAATGTGCTTCACTCGATAAAAAGTGTTTGGGGAGAAAGTTTGTATGTAAAAGGCATTACACAAAATAAAGTTATATGGTACTGTAAATGGAGAAGGTTTTTTTTTTTTTTTTTTTAAAGTAGATCTTCTCGGCAAAATATGACCTTTCCCAGAGCTGTTAGAAACACTTAGCGCAGAATCAGATTTAATGACAGGCAATAGGCAGCAGTTTAAATGCACTTAGTGTGGGGAAAGAAAGCAAGGTAGAGCTTATTTGAGATCTGTTTTCGTTGGGTTGGGCTGTTGGGTTGTTTGTTTTTTTGTTTTGGTTTGTTTTTTCCTTCTTTTTTTGTGTGAGGCACTCAGAGTCCTTTTGGAGCCTTTCTGCAAAGGAGGAAATTCTTTCGCTGTTAGCGGTTCCTGCAGAGAGAGCACTCCAGCTGTAGGACTCTGATGAGGTTAAGCATTAATTAAATCGAACCGCGAGAAAATAATTACACACGTGCATCCGTCAGGCCAACTTGTCACTACCCAGTAACAAAGTTGGATGCAAACTCCATCAGTGGAACTGTCATGTGGCTGTTAAGGGAAAATAAATGCATCCCAAATGGACAATTTCATTTAGGGGGAGGAAAAAAAAAAAAGGATTGCAAAGGATTAATGAGGCGAAGGGTTTGTGTTTGCAATTGGATGTAAAATGCAAACATAGTAAGTTGTGATATCATCATTTAACCTTAATGTTCAATACTGTTCCAATCGCTCGCACGCCAGAGGGACAATTAAGCACAGGCCATAAAAACAAAACTTCCAAAACGGGAGAGCAGCAGAGAAACGCATGGAAAAGACATTCCTGATTCAGCAGCAGCACCCAGCCAAGATTTTCACAAGTGAACAGAAATATAAATTGTGAGAAAAAGAGAAAGGGATAGGGCCGTGGGGAGCTCTTTACTGGAGACGCTAGAACTGGCTTGATTTTCAGAGCTGCTCAGTGATTTCTGACGAGGGAGACTTTTAAAAAATTTTTTCTAGGGTGTCTCGAGTGAGGACTCCCAGAAATGGAGACACTCAAAAGCACAGTCCCCGTTTGAAACTCATGGCGTATATTATACCATTAACACTTAAGGCCACACAAAGGTCCCCACTGTGTCTGAGAGCATTTGCAATTAGGAGTGTTAAGAGTTTCATGGAGGAACAGAGACCCAAGGAAAACACAATCCATTAGGCACTGAGAACTGGGCTGGCAAAGCCTGTGTTTCTTCTTCACACCTGCAGGCAAGAAAGCACCTGCCCACCACCACTGCTCCCAAAGTTATGGGCTGGATTCGCACCAGAAACCAAGAGGCAACGTTTTTATCTGAGGACCTTCCAGATGCTGGGAAATCAAGGGTCCCCACTTCTTGCAGTGCCTTTGGGTCCATTGCAACCAGCTCTGGACAAGAAAGGGAGACCTGTAGGTCTCCCACCCAAGCTCGCCCAGCAGCCCGGCACCCTCCTCCCTGCTTCCCCCATTGCCTGGCCTCGCTCATGTCCTGCCTGGGAAACTCTTCCCCAAAGCCAGGTCTTGGGCTTGTGAGAACCTGACTTGCACAGCTGGGCCTGCTGCTGAAATAGGAAACCTGGCATACTTCAGATGCACATCCAAAAGCCCCCAAGGAGACAGACAGTTGCAGGAAAGCAAAGTACAACAAAAGGCACGTCAGGGAAGATTTATGGACAGGCAGCTGGGTGAGCTCTGGTCCCAGAGTGGTCCTCTCCCCACTCCCTACGTGAAGCTGGAGATTGCAGAGAGAAAAGTCCCAAGCCAGACAACTTCCTCTTAAAACACCAAGTGCACTGCTGAGGGGCTGTGTTTTGGACGCAAACCCAAGGGTCTAGCCAAGTGTGGTCCTGGGGATTTTTGAACAGTCCAGCTTTAATTACATGTGGTTTAGGACTCTTTCAACGAAAGGATGTGGAAGAGAGGGATGAAGGGAGACCTCACTGAGCACCACAAGCAGGTTGTGAAGTGGGACACAGAATCACACCATAGTTGGGGTTGCAAGGGATCTCTGGAGGTCATCTGGTCCAAATCCCTGCTCAAGCAGGGTCACCTACAGCAGACTGCCCAGGACCATGTCCCGTCGGGTTTTGAGTATCTTCAAGGATGGAGGCTCCACAACCTCTCTGGGCAACCCGTTCCGGTGTTCAACAACCCCCCCAGTGAAACCCTCACCCCTACACTGATCCTCACCCTCAACTGACACCACAGCTGATGGGTAAATCCAGGCTGGGAGTTATGCCCCTGCTGCCTCCCCATCTCAAGGAGAGATGTTGGCATGATCTGGTCTCCAACGCTCGTGTTCAGAAAACACAAGTCTGGGCAGAAAGCTCACAGGAGGGCAACGAAGAAATCACAGAATGGTTGAGGTTGGAAGGGACCTCTGGAGATCACCTAGTCCAACTCTCCTGCTCAAGCAGGGTTACCTAGAGCACATTGCATAGGATTGCATCCAGGCGGGTTTTGAATATCTCCAGAGAAGGAGACTCCACAGCCTCTCTGGGCAACCTGCTCCCGTGCTCTTGCCCTGGCACCCGATGGCTATTTCTACACGATTCACAGCAGTGCTGCCCAGGCCACAGCCAGCACCTCTCCAAAAGGGTCAGCCTCGACAGAAGGCCACTGCCTGGAGGAGGTAACGGGGCTTCTCTGCAGCCGCAGGGATGACATTTCGGAAGATGGAGACATGCAGGGAGGCAGACGAGAGGCAGCCTGAGGTGAGAACCTCTGACAGAGAGGGGGTTTCAGGCATTTTGCCTGGGGGCGAGCGGGCGACAACGGGGCTGGCTCGGTGCAGGGCTTGGCACCACGCTTCTGCCCCGGGCAGCCGGAGGCTCTGCCGGCAGGAGGATATCGGGTCTCCTCCTAGGCTCAGCTGCGAGGCTTAATCAACTTGCTCCATTAGTGACCAGAAAGCCCCTGCCTTCAGGCAACCCAAAACAGAGTGGAAATAAAACCAACCAAATAAAAAAAAAACAGGCGGAGCAGGGAATCGGGGAACTTCACCAGACAGTCATTGCGGACCCCAAAGCGCTCCCCTGCTCATGCTGAAATCCAGATACGTGTATTTGAATAACTACTACAAAACAAAACAAATAATTTAAACCAGTTAAAGAGTCAGAACATTTTCTTCACACTAAGTGAATAATTTATGGGCAGAGCTATAATAAAAAAGCCCTCTCCAGGCCTGTATTGCAGGAAAATGTACCCAGAATAAAAGATCACGTTTCAGACTCATAAATAAATGAAAAACAAAACTAACAGTAAACAGGGAGGAAACTATTCCTCCCTGGCTTCCCGACGCCGCCACAAAGACCCGCAGTGCGCTAGGCAGACCGATGCAGAGCCCACCACGGCCGAAGCGCGGCCCTGGCGGGATGGTGCACACGGACCCCCTCACGCCTCCTCCTCCRCAGCCACAGCCCAACCGAAAATCTGGACCCAAACTCTAGGCACAGCCTCTGCTCTCACCACTTAACTCACAACAACTACTCTTTTTTCCAGCGGCAGCAGTGGGAGGCTATTCTCCTCTCGGGAAGCAACCCAGGGACCAAATCCTGCTCACAGGACTATTCCAGCCAACCTCCTGCTTTTGCTCCAGAGGGTTGGCAATAGCTAGCAGGGCTACAAATAAAAGTGAACAGCCCCCGAGGCACTTCTGCATGTGCAGCCTTTGGAGCCACGGATTGCTGTTCTCACCCCGTGTGTGGCCCCCAAACAAAAAAATGCCCAAACTAAGCACCGGCAAAATGCAATGAAGAGAGGCCCCAGAGATGTGAGTTACAGCCAAAACAAAATTCACCCCTTCCCCTGGAAGGGAAGCTTGCACAGAAATTGCATTTTATTGCCGTGAAACTGGGTTAGCTGGGGGGGGGCACAGGGATCACAGAGTTACATCAGACCTGGACAAATTCCTGGGGAGGACACGAGGTGACACCACTCCCAACCGCCTCACCCACACCACCCGGAGGATGTTGGATTTTCCCCTCTTCACCCCATTACAGAGGAGGTCTGTGGTCCCCCCTCTGCACAGGTGAGCAGGCAGAGGTCCTCAGCAGAGCACTTAGTGATTAGGGCGAGGAGCTCCTGCCTTAGCCCCCGCCAGACTCACTCCTCTAGATGTGGTCAAATCCACAGCACCGGAAGAGCAGCCGGCAACTGTGCCGGGTGGAAGCCTACCTCGGGGCCGGCTCCGGCGTTTCCGTCTCCCCACCGACGTGCTGCGCAGCGCAGGCTGGAGCTGCCCGATCTCAATGGGCGTGTTGGTGCGGAAGCTCTCCTTGAACTTCTGCATCAGGGACTCCACCGTCTCCTGCGTCACCTCGGGAGCTGCAACACCGGCAAAGGGACTACTGTTAAAAGATGTTTGGGCAATCATGTACCCACCACCCTTCCTAGCCACCGTCACGCTTGCGAAGAACAGCGTGATCCAGAGTCAAGGGCATGGGACAGAGCTCTGCCAATCTGGACTGCCGTAAGAAGCCACCTCAGGGGACCCAGCCAACACTTTCCAATTCTTATTAGAATAACAGAATTCAGTAAATTGTGAGTTTAGGAAAATTACATTTTTCACACCACTCTCCAACATTTGCAATTATTCCTTGCCTATTCCTGTATGTGAATGCCGGGGCAAATGGAAGCACCATGGCCTTATTAGAAGTTACAGCCTGAAGAGTTCAAAACATACAGGAACGCTGTCACTAGTCACAGGAAGCCCAAACGGGACTGTGCTGGCTTAGGATTGTTTAACTCTGCTTTGGGAGTTTGCAGTCAAACCTGAGGCTTGGCAGCCTTTCGGGTGAATGTGTCCTCCATGACAAGTAAATTCTGGAGCTGTATGAGAGTATGCAAAGCTCATAGCTTTAAGCTAGGTGAATAACCTGCATAGCTGCTCTGGGTGTGCTTTAACACATTCAGCTGAGTAAGGAAGTCCCTTCTGGTCCTCCCACTGTGCCTTCCAAAGGCCTTCACTCATATGCAGAGTGACAGCACCTGAGCTCAGAAAACAGCTTTCTTCAGTGCCGCACAGCAGATCACACTTCTCAATATTAAGCAACTCCCACCCTTGCTTTCAGACACCCACCCATCCAGCAATGCTGAAAAAAACCCACCCAGAATCGTACTATCAAATTTGCCACCCACCAGCACAACAGGCAGTTATTGGAAATAATGAAAACACTAGCAAATGAGAAGGATGAAAATCAGGACCAAAGGTTTGTAGCGGACCTTCTGAAGGCCGCGCAGGTCTCCCAGGTTGAAGCAAACAGTTTGACCTCTGTCAGCTCCTCAAATAAACTCATTAGCAGAGCATAACCTCTGTTTCTGTCTCCACGTTAAGAGTCATGAAGTCTCTGATTAGTTCATGAAGCTCCCTCTGCCTCCTCACGGCGTCTGCGCCCATTTGGAGCTGGCAAGAATCACCAGCCCTGCAAGCATCCCACATCCCATCAGACAAAGGACCTCCTTGTCCTCCCGACCTCTCTGCAGAGCTTTCCCTGCCACCCTTGGCAGACGCTGAGCAATCCCACGGGCTGCGCACACCCTCCCCGGCTCCCTTTGCTTCTGCTCGCTGCAGTGCTGCTTCCTCCTCTTTGGCTCGCAGGGAGCCCTCCCTCCTGACAGCATCAACGTCCTCCCGGGAGCGGGAGCCGGAGCCGGGCTCTCAGCACCTCTGCAGCGTGCCTCTCACCCGGGCTACGCCAGGCAGAGACGCTGCTCCAAGCTCTCTTAGGGCAGCTCTGCCCATCACCCTTCCCTCCGCGGTGGCATCCGCGACCCTGCCCTCCTCCGCGTGGCTCTGCTCGTCTCCCGGTGCTGCTGCAGGAGCCGTCAGCAACAGGGCCCTGACCCTCTCCTAGGCAAAGGCTGCCAGTCCTGCTTAAATCAGCTGAACTCTGCAGCAGTTTTGCACCACGAACCAATGTCACCTAGGGAAGTGAACCGGCTGAGCTCCTTCAAGTTAGCACCTTAGCCAGAGCTCCCCAGCTCTGCAGGATTTAAGGGCTAATGCATTAACCTGCTGCATCTCCTAGACCCAGACATACATCAGATATGTAGTTTAGCTGGAGATACGTGGGCACCTGGCGAGCTCGGGATGCTTAACTGCCCCAGCCCACAGACTCCAATTCCCTTAGCAGCATGCGGCAGAGTTCATTTTAGTAAGAACGGTGGCCGTGCAGGACGAGGCATTTGTAACCCTAGACGAGGATGCGACTTAAATGAGGAATCGCCAGCGGAGACAGAGAAGGCTCCAAAAATCGCCCGCGCAGAAGGGAGGGGTGCGAGGAGACACCCTCGCAGGAGGAACAGCCCGCACCGCGAGACCCCTTACGTGGATGCACTGCCAGATCAGTCAACGCACGGAGCTGCTTCCCCCTCCCCAGACAGAAAGCCGGTGAGCAAAGGAAGGAGGGAGGAAGGAGAGGAAAAAGCAGGGGAGCGGAAAAGCGACAGGAGCAGGCAGCAATACGGTCGGAGGTGCTCTGCCCTGCCGCTGCTGGCAGGGTGATTTCACACCAGGTGAGCACACCGCCAGGGCTCTGCACGGCCCCAGCACCGTCAGGCTGCTGGGGTTTCACCAACGCCAGAAATAACGCACCCAAACTCCCAAATGTGCGTTTCGAAAGCGCTCCCGCTCCAGGGCGGGCTTATCAGCACAGGCAGGCCCATCTCCAGGACAGGCAACCCGCCGCGGGCAGGAGCTGCCGCTCGGGGACGCGAGGTGCGCTGCCAGCGTGAAGCGAGCACCTCCAACCTGACACCTCCTAGGGACAGACGGGTGGAAAGGACCCAGCTGCTCACCGACAGCGTGGGACACCCACCGCAGGCAAGGTCCCATCCTGCTCAGGACCACCCGTGCTCTGAACAGATCTGCCTGCACAGGTCCCCTAGGGAGCCCCTGGGTTTCCCGGTCCAGGCGTTAGACCTACGCCGGGTGCTTTTCCACACCTGAACACTGTAGATAAGGTACCTAAAAACTGCTGGGGCCATTGCGGGGGGAGCGCAGGAGAAGAGCGGATCAGCTGCTGTTCCCCATCTGCACAAGCAAATGAGCGGGGCGCAGGAGAGGATCTGGCTGAACACATCAGTTCAGCAGTGCCCCACTGGGCAACGGAGAGACGAGGAGCAAATTCACTGCTGGCACAAGCAGGAGAGGGGGGAACCATTTCAGAAAAGCCCGCGAGTGTGGCCTAAGGGACCAGATATATTATGTCCTCCATTATTCAACATTGAGGTCCCCCAAGCACCATAAATCACAGGCAGAATGCTCCAGGCCCACTCGGCAGGAGAGCTCTCAGGCTCTGGGTTTACAGCAGGCACTGCAGGACACTGCGGCGTCGGATATCCCATCAGGCAACATCACAGGGGAAATCAAGTGTAGGAAAGGCCCCAGGAGAGCACCTAGTCCCATCTCCTGCGTCATTCCTGACAAGACGTGCCAAACCCAATCTTGCAGCACTCCACTGAGGCATCCAGAAACGATGCTGCAATACCATCCCCATTGGCACCAGCTACGGTTCAGCCCCTTACGCCCTGCAAGTGCCCTTCTCAGCAGAGCCCTACAGCCCCAGCACAGGGCGTTCGATGGGGAAAGCCCTTTCCCGGACACACGGCGGAGAGGAGGCCGCCCAGACAGTGTCCTCCAGAAGCACACGGGCACAGCTCCTTCGCCCAGGAGAGCGGCCCTGCCACTTTTCTGCAGCATCTCAGTCGCTCCCGACTCTCTCACCTCCTTCGGCAGCTGCACGGGGACAAGAGATTAGCGTAGCAGGGCCTCGCTGCGAACAGATGGCAATTTATTTGAACCTCGGGGCTGTGCAATATATAACATGTGCAAGTAGAGCAGGGATCTTAGGAACTGCCTGGCTAAAGCTTATTTACTGAAAGGAGGCCAGAATAAGAGTGTGATGAGAGGAGGAGGAGGGGGACGAGTTTTCAGCTAGCTAGGAAACGTAGAGAGGTCGCAGCTCCGTCATGTTCCTTGCTCGGCTGACAGGAGTAATCAGCGACGCTGTGATCATACCCCATCTGGTCACCATACTCAGCGCATCAATCCAGAGGCATCTGCTTGACTGTTTGTCAGTGGAGCGGATGCCAAAAGCGGGGAGGGGGGAAGCATTATCTTCGTGGGGAGACGGTCCCAGCAGTCGTCAGCTATTTGCAACGTTACAAATATTTACTCAACCTCCAGGAAACAGAGAGAAAACACAGAACGGTGAGGCACACTGGGAATGCTGGATCTCATGTGCACATTGGCACCTCCTTGGCTTCTCCGTGCTCCCAGCTTGGGAGCAATGCGGGGAGAGCCCTTGCTGGTGTGACCTCAGCAGATGGAGTCTGACCTGGGCATCATGGCAGAAGCAGGAAAAAAACATCACTGTCAAACCAAGGGTAGCTGGATTTAATCTAAATGATCACTGGGAGTCAAGGATTAAAGGAGGGAGCTTCGCTCACCGCCAACTATGTCAGAAGGAAGGAAGAAGATACCAACGCAGAGCAAGGAGGCACAGCATTAGCAGAGTAGTAGGTCTCTACTGAGCCTGAAGATGTCCATCATATCTACACAGCAGATATTGTCCACCATAAACTCCATCACCTTGGCTTTCTCACCCAGGAATGTCCACAGGCAACAATCTGAGCTTTTATAGCTAGAGGTAAAAAAATCACCCGCTCTGGTTGCTATTGCTCTATCCGCAGAGGCACACAACCACACGGCAATCGTGAGTTAACACATGCGTGGCGTCAGAGGCCGCACACGTCCCGCTGGCGAGGGCGGCTGGAGGCTGACTAGACGCGCACGTGCTGCAGAGCAGCACTCGCATCACCCCATGAGGTTTTAATTGCTCGGAGAAGGACGGGAACACGTGCTGGAGCAGGGCAGCACGAGGCTTCAATCAAACAAATATTTCAGCTCTGCCCTGCGAAACCTGCGTGGGATGGCAACGCTAAACATAGGCTCCCGCGCTGACCCACGCAGCCCTGCTTTCACACGCTGCCCTCCTCTCGCAAACGGCTCAGCAGCGCTATCACCAGCGCTTAGTCACTGGTTTCTCCTTACAATTGTCAGCGTTGGCCGAATGAGACACTTTCAGACACGATACAACTGTCCTCTCTCTGAGYGAAGTCTACCAAACTGTCTTCCCTCCTATCCCCCGTTTCTAAGGTAAAGGAGATAAATTCACCGGGACTATTTAGCTCACATCTTCGTCACCGCTTCGGAGAGTTTTTAAAAGCATAGCAGAGGTGGTGAGATCCACCCAAAGGTTTGGCACATCACTAGTGTCTCAACATGTCTGTGGCAAACTCACCCCTTCCTAGTAAGGGGGTCTGGCAGCGTAAGACCACCCTACCAACAAGCTAAAACACAGGCAGCACCAGGCTATTCGGTCTCCATGAAATCAACTTCCATCTCCTTTAGTGATTTTAATACACTGCTGAAGGTCAATGTACCTCTGTAGAGCACATCACACGTTCTCATCGTACACCTCCCTCCTGTCCACCCCCATACTCTATTTTGAAAGTGATTTGCTCTCCTTATGGCTCCCCTATTCGTTTGCATGTCTCCCACAAAACAATTCATACCAATAGCCTTTCTTCTTTTTGCTGGCACAAATTGCACTGGGAAAATATGTTGTTTGGATTAAAATTAAAAAAACAAGTCATCAACAGAACAGTGTGAGTGATGTTTGGGTAGAAATACATTGCAACTGCGATAAAAAGCAGAAGCACCYGTTTCTTCTTTCGTGGGGTTTCCACTGCAGGCAACAGAGGTGTCCCTGGGCTTACCCTGACCCAAAGTGTCTGAAAGCTGCTGTGTCCCACAGCTGGCAGCCATGCTCCTCCGAGGGCCAAAGCAACCCTTGCCCACTGCTCATCCCAGAGGAAGAAGTGGGATTGCTTCCCTCCCTGCTCTGCCGTAGCCCCAGCCGCTCAGACTGAACCTGCTCACCGGGTGAGAGGGAAACAATGTCCCACCACTTACACAAGGGAACAAATAACTTCTTCCAGAGTAACAGGCTGACTTTGGGGTTTGTTTTGGGGAGAGAGACTAAGACCAGTACCTCCACCACCCTCACTTTCAACAGTGCAGAGCAAAGGACAAGGAACTGCAAAGCCACTTTGAACATGTGACTTTTTTTTCCAGCCAGCAGAGGCTGAGAAGCAACGATGGGGCAGGTGGCCATGCAAGTATCCCATATCCCTTGGAAACGAACCCTCACAACCCTGCTGAGATATTTYAGAGTCTTTGGACACTGGCTCAGAGAACCCCAGTGGACCAGCCGTATTGCACGCTGGAGAACTGTCCTCAGCCTAAGCCAAYGCTCCTGTGCTAGCAGAGCCCCTATAGTCACTGAGCGCTTAACAGCCTTGCGAGATGCTGCACCAAACCCAGCCAGGGCAGGAGAAGAGCAGGCAGCTTCTCTAAACCAGGCTCAGCGCCTCRCACTTCCACCGAGCGACTGTGAGAGCTGGATGGGCCCACATCTCACTTTTGGCAGTGTATTAAAATAGAGCTGTGAGGCTTAAGGTCTGCAAAGCTGACAACTTTCCTGAGACTCCCATTCTTTGGTGTTTGKCTTAAAGTCTCAGTCCCTGGAGCCATGAGGGTCCTTGTCTTTCTTAAGCAACATTTATGTTCTCCTAACTGCAGGGAGAAAGCTGGAAAGGCAATACCTGCTCGTATTAGAGCTTCCCACACTAGACACCAAATAAAAGATATTTGAAAATGCTTTTCTTTTTTTTAGCACTTGATTTTCACATCACTCTCTTTGATTTCTAGGTGTCAGAGCCTAAGTTTTTGATTCCTCAAAATTATCAATGGTTTAAATGCTCCCAGAGTTTTGGAGAGAAGACAGCACAGAGTAACTAGCAGAGAAGCTCAAGAACTGCTCAACTGAATACACTGTTTCACTGAAATCAAAATGTTTCACAAGAACACGTCAAACTCAATTAAGGATTGAATAGAAAAGTTGGGACGCAATCAAGGTTGTTGGGATTTTTCCTTCYTATTTTACTTTGATTTTTGCATGTACTTATGATGGCACCTGTGGCCACATGTACAACACGGCCCCCTTGTTTCCAGACACTAACTCTCCTCTAAGACCATCTCCCTCACTCTTATTGACTGCTTCCAATATTTTTCAAATAATCTTTTTCTAGGCACAGGGCATAGCTACTCTCCTGCGAATCACTGATGCTGGCTGTAAAGGTCTAATGCATCATTACATCCGTAATGCACTATGTAAACGTACACGCACACCACGTATGTGTAGCATAGCTTAAGTTTAATATGTTGTAATTGTTTTATATGAATCAAACCTCTGAGTTTCAATAAGGTCATTTTGATATTTCTGAATCAATATTTCGGAAATTTCTATTCTAGAAAGTATTTCAAGATATTGACTTTTCTATCCTATTTGGAATGAGCATAAATTTCACAATGTTGGAAGTTTTCCACATAGTGGAAACTCTGTTTTCTCACCAGCTCTAAATAATGGGTGTTTGTTGTTTTTTGAAGCATGAAATAAGCGACAGTGTTTGTTCTGAAACTGGGATGTGGACTGATTTTCAACAGTGCCACTCTAAAAGTACTAAGCTTCAAAAAGCAGAGAGCTTTACTAGCATAAAATTAGATAATTGTGCCAATGCCTACATGATGAAGGTGGGAAAAATTCGTACTACCATTTTACACACATTAGGAAGAAAACACATCTGGATAGAAATATCTTGCCACAAATCACAGTGAATATAGGAAGGACCTGAGAAACACTGAGAACTTTACCACTCCATCCCTTTCTTTTAGCCACCAAACACCTCCACCACCTCCAGCCTTGAGCAAGAGAGCCTCTGCCCCCATCAGCAGTCACCTGCKCCCAACCAGTCCATCTCATATACCACAAATACCAAGTCCAAACAACTCTTGGAGACTGCTGGGTGCATTATGCAACCAACTCAGGATATATATATGTATATATTAAAAAAAAAAAATCAAAATCAAAACTAAGCACAAATAATCAAATATACTCACATATCAGAGCTGAATGCAAGGGACCAAGTGCCTTCTGCAATGCAAACTTCGCCATGCCATTCTTAGATGAAGCCACCAAGGGAAAGGGYAACCACGGCACAGCATGCTTTGCCTGAGCTGGCCCCGGCCCCCTCCTCAGCTACGTCCTGGCCCCCCAGCCCCAGCCTGCAAACACCGARCTAGGGAGAATCACTCCGTCTCGGAGAAACTCTCTTACACAGAGGGGTTTTCAGATTCATCCAAATAGGGCTATTGGATCCAAGGAGCATTTTGAAAACATGCTTGTATTCCATCTCTGCTTTTTCTTTCTTCTCTCTCTCTCAGCCCTTTTGGGGGGGCTTTAAAATAGAAAATGTATACATTTCTTTAAGACAGAACTTAATATATATTAATAGGTCATCATATATATTAATAGGTCTCTCTCTTTAAAAATAGATCTTCATGCATAAAAAATTGATTTTAATTGTAAATTGGAGGGGGAGGGTAGAATAAGAAGAGATAGAGGAGGGGAAAGTTTCATTTGAGATGTCTCCTTTGAGGCAAGCTGAACAAATGTACTTTCCTCCTTCATATATTCATGAGATGACTGCTTCTCTACCCCGTTCTCCACCACCCTCAGTTCCGGGCTCGGAGCCAGCACAGTCCTTATCTGGTACGAGGCAGGAAAAAACCATGATACGATCAGAAGTTTTCAGTAGTTTAACAAATCTGAAAAAGTCTCCATTGGAGTTTAATAAAGCTTGGAGCATGCAACGGCTACGGGAAAAGCGAGATGCTTGGAGAGGCTGACGTACAGCGTAGGAGGGGTACAGGAGCACACAGATTTGCGTTCACATGGGAGTGTGCGCGAAGCAGGGGAGTGAATCGTGCCCAATGGGATCCCACGGCGGGACAACCACGCAGGAGCATCAAGGCACGATCCCCGAGATGTGCAGAGGCTGCGGCTCACAGCTATTTAACAGTTGTCCAACARTGAGATGTGACCCATGAGTGCGTCCAGAGGTTTGCCTCAGTGGTCTTCCTCCTTTGGATGAGGACAACAAAATATTGGGTCACTAGGACCTGGAAGGAGTTTGTGACGCACAGRAGCGAGCAGATGTTTCCTGGGGCTACTCTTGCCCTACTCCAAACCCACTCTTCCCCCCTCGCCACAACAAACCAGCCTAGCCACAACTCTATTACAGCCACCTCTTAGGCTGGAGCAGAGGCTCTGCAAGGAGCCGGTTTCATCACCGCTCTTCGGAGTAGACCTGCCCACCCCTTCCTGCAGCCTCCTCAGCAGAGAAATCCCAGAGAGCTTCCTTGGGGTACCCTGCAGAGCTYGAAGCTTGTCAGGGTCACTCTCCACCAAGCTGCCACCACCTCTGTGCCGTGCATGTCCCGATGGCTCAGGAAGGAGTGCAGGAGGTGGCTGAAGGCAGCACCCTCAGTCCCGTTTCCGAAGGAGATACACCTCATGTAATTGTGTTGCCTGTCTCTTCTCTACACCATGCTACCTCAGGAGACACCAGTCAGAGGAGAGACCCACTTCCCRTTGAGGGAAAGGCTGCAGTCTAAGCACAGTCCTTAAGAGACACTGGAGAATCCACACCACAGATGGTGACTTTATAAATGCCCTGACAGTAGGAAAAAATTCAAATGGAGCTTTCTAAGTACCAAATAAAGTCAACCTTTGGATGTAAGCCCATAGGAAACCGAGCACCCTGAGTCATGCTGCTAGCATCATTATTTCCTTAAAAACTGCTAATACCAACACAGTCAAAAGCTCAGGCAGGCAAATATGGCCATCGACACTTTCGGCACCATACACAAACATGCACAAAACCCCCGCTACATCCTGCAAGCGGCCCAGAAGAGACTAGGTACCTGACCCACGTCAGAGCTGGGGCTGCCCAAGCRTACAGAGCACAGCAGGATTTCTTAGCCCCTGCGTACAAACCGTCGTGCTCAGAGAGAGGGGAAGTGCCCTTTGGGATGGGGGTAGTGAGGCAGCACGCACAACTACATGGACAAGCTTAGTTGTCTTTGGACACACTATAGAGTGGCTTATCTGGCTAAAGCAATCATGCTAAACTAAGTTAGGATAAGCTCTCTCATTTCCTTGTTTTCCTCTTTGGTTTCAGTCCACTACAAAGAGACCAAGTCCAGTTTCTCTGRTTCTGACCAGAGTCATTTGGCTGGGATGGCCATGGTCTGCTTTGGACCAGAGCAGCTTTGCACAGCCCAGTACAGACCAGGCAACCTTCAAACAAACAGCAAAGTCAGGCTTCCCAGACCCTGCTCCGGACTTCCTAGTCCTGGAAGGCAGGAGGAAAAGAGGTTAATCCGAATCAGTAACACCTAACTCTCCTCTGTTTTGCTCCCATGCAAAGCCTTGCCATTCCTCCCAACTTCACAGAGCAGGAGAAAATATCTGCAGCTCTTGTCCTTGCTCCAGCCAGAAGAGCTGTTAATCAAACTGGCAGGARCCCCAGGAGAACATTCAGCCCGTAGGGAAGGGGAATCTCAAAGCCAGGACCCAAAGCAATGCCCTTCCTCAGCCATTGTGTGCCCTGACCCTTCTTCATCCTCTCTCCAGTCACGGCRCTCAATCACTTCCCAGCTAATTGCCTCCACTCATGTGTGCAAACTAACCATTTACTGGAAAATGCCACGGAATGTTAATTTCATTTGGAACTGGGTAATTGCAAAGCGCTTCCATTTTTTTAATGATATGAAATGAATAAGCATTGTATTAATGGCATCATTTCCAACTACGACCACAATCACAGCCCTATCGACAGTGGCTGTGAGTTATATTTCATCCCTCACTTTCCTTGCTTTTCTTCCTTCCTCCTTTCCCTTCCCCCCTGCTACCTCCCCAACTTCCTACTTTGTTAATTAAGATAATGGGGTATAATCATAAACACACAGTGAAAGATCAAACACTGAGGAGCCAGAGCCCAACAACCCCTGCCTCCACTGCACACCTTTGTGATGTGAACACTCTGCAAACCAGCCGGGTCACAGCACTTCTTGGGCTGTTACCTGCTGGGTTTGACCTTCCTGGGAGTTGCTTCTGGCCTAGGCTCTTCCTACGGGGCAAAGACATTTTTAGCACACCCACCCCCTGACACCTTCAGGGCATTTGTCCCTTTACCCCATTTTCCTCCTGCTGGGAACCACAGCAAGGAAAAGCCTTCAGTCATAGGATCTGCCCTCAAAAGCCTGCCCCATCTTTACCCACCCCAGCACAGAGGGCCTTGGGCTATTGGAGATCCTGCATCCCACCATCTCCAGCAGCACAGCTGTAAGGAAGCTCTTAACTTAYCTTTTTTTAAGAGCTGCCATAACTTTTTAGCTTATGCAGTGAGTAGACAGAAGCAAGGAAGATGGGCAGGCCTGCAGCAGCAGCTAATGCTTCTCAAGTTATAAAATAATTGAAAAGTTAAATAAAAACGCTCTGGAGAAAGCTTCCCTATTTGGTGCTAATGGGCACATGAAGAATCCCAGCCTAATGTTGCGTGGAGCAGGGAGGAGAGCAGCCGTCGCTGTGCGAGAGCAGGGCCCCGACCTCCAGCTTCCCTCTGCCCTGCCACACGTGTCCTCCCCACACGCCCAGCAAGTCCCATGAAAGGTCAGCAATAAAACCAGCTGTGAACCGGCAAGGGGAGCCCTGCTGTGAAAGACAGATGAGGGCAGAGTCCCACCACGGGCAAGAGAGACCCATCCCTACCTGGCCAAGGAATCACAGTTAGCGGATGAACCTGGAAGAAGCAGCACTTTATCACTTCAACTGCCGGAGACAGCTCAGTATTAGCGACTTCTAGCATCCCTAGGGATGGGAAGGAGTAGGACAGTGCTCAGAGAACAACAAGGGCTGCAAATGCAGGTGGGAAACCTGGCACGGTGACCCCTTTCCACACCCCACCACTTCTCTAAACTCCCTCCTTGGCAGCATGGTCCATATTTGCACTACTGCCACCAATTCACCCCCTGTCCCAAATGGTCCGGCCTGGTACTACCCCAAGGAGGCAGAGGTACCATTTGGCCAATGGATTTGCTAGTTACACATGAAACTTCCTTTGCCCAGCAGGCGAAGTAAGACCCCTTTCCCAGCACCAGCAGACTCCGCACTGCATGCCAGAGAGGACAAAAAAGTGATATCAACCTGAAGGAGGAGTGCAAACCACCAAAAACCCATCTTGCAATGGGGCCGAGAAGCTTCAGCTGCACGCACACTGCACAGGCCCACCGAAAGCAGCCCCTCTTTAGTGGCAGCGAAAAACCACCTCAAGCACATCAGTGTAGGCAGCTGGGTCCAATTCAGCCTCCCTGACCAAAGAACAAGACCAGTCTGCCGGTCTGAGAGCTGATCTGTTGGCTCAAGAGAAGAGCTGGACCTGAAGGAATGCCTGGAGAGCCCWGGCTATTGAAAGCAAAACACTTCCRAGACACAAGCGCAAGGAAGCAAGGCCAGGCACTGCAAGACCCCAAGGGGCTCTGCTTCCCACGCTCATCTCGGCCACGCACTGARCAAGACGGGCAGCAGCTGAAACCCTGCAGGGCCCTCCGAGGAGGAGCTCCAGGGTAGGTGAGTCACTGCAAATACTGTAACTCACCGGGGCCTTCAAAAAGGATTGATTTGAAGTATCTTGTTAATAAGTTTCCCCTCCCGCTGGGTCCTTCAGGTAGGTTGCTGCCTTATGATAAATGGGACTGGAAGGTGCCTGCAGACCTAATGCCTGCACAGGTGCCTGGCCTCGATCTGTCTTCCTTAGGAGCTAACTGACAAAACTAACGGCCTCAGTGCCGTAGCCAGCTAAAACATGACTGATAGGAAGAGGACATGGAAACAGAGCAAAGCAGCTGTCGCTGCACTGGCCTTCTTGTTCTCCATAAAATCCATAAGCCCAGGAAGGCTTGACAGYGAGCCAGTCTCCAGCAATGAGCAGACCTCACATGGGTCAGAGCTGCTGGGCTGCTCCACAGCACTGAGGAGAGCTGAGAATGGACCCCTCTTCTCTCCAGCTTTTCCTTGCACACCACCTGGCTTAACCAGGATGCCCACTAAAAGCCAAGGAAGTGACAAGCAACGCCTAGCCAGCAAGTCAAGGCTGACGAAACAGGTCCATCATCCTCGGCAGGCACCACAGGCTGGAACAGCCCCACGTGCATCAGCACAGTAACAGCCTCAGCTCTGAGTGACCCATCTCAGGAGGTCCTAAGAGATGATCAGTGCCTACTTATTTCCAGCAGAAACTGGAAAATTGCAGGATTTTTCTCCTTCACTTCCAGCCACCACACCCCCTTTTCCTGTTCAGGTTGACCTCAGGAACCAACATCAGGTTTTTGCTTCACGCTGGCTCCGTTTCGCTGATGAAACGGTGGCTGGTGGAGCTGAAGAGATCCCAGTTCATCTGCATTGCACAGAAGAAGGCTGCACGATGCAATGTGCTGTGGAGCACACAAAGCAGGGAAACCTGGGGAGRACACTTGAGATCCCTCAGGGTCACCCAAGGAGAATAAAAAGTTCCCATATTATTTTTTATATTTTAYATCAGGCAAAAAAGCACGTCAAAGCCAGTCCTGGTCACCAACTGGTCTACAACCCAGCTCTGCCTTTAATAATGTAGTGCTTTATCACACATTCATAGTCATGCACAGAGTGATGAACAATGCAAGCCTGGCATCCATACAAATATAGTTTCTGATGGCTTGTTTTCCTTGGACAGCCAAAACTTCACAGCTTATCTTCTGTGAGCTTGTGATTTCGCCTGGATGAAAAGCATTTTGGATACCTGGGGAATTCGGGGCTACTGCACACAAAACTGCCGTGACAACTTGAACAGGCATCAAGGGGCTGAGACAGCCCCATAAAACCCAACAAAGCTCATGTTAAAAGAGCTGCTGACTTGATGGGCTACGAGTCACACAGTTTTGGCTGGAAGAGGGGATTACAAAGGACCCTCCTCTTCTGGTTCAAGTCACCTGGCTATTCCAGGCTCGGGAAGCCACATAGCGTCAGGGCGAGACCAGCCCAAGTCTTGCAAAACAGTGATAAACCAGTGGGACTTCATGAAACTGCTATCCCTTTGGGATGCTCAGCGAAATGCTGGTATATTAAAACACCCCTTTTCTCTTTGATTCCCCATGGCACCATCAGAAGCCACTTTTCCATCTGCTTCTTTCCTCCTCTGTCTCATAAAATTAGCAAGCAGAATATAGCAAAGGCAAAGGAAGGGGAGGAAAAACAACAAAAATCTTTTCATCAAGAAATCCAACCTAAGACCATTTTCTCCACAGCAGCCTTTGTGGCGGGCCAGGGAAAGCCGCAGCTGGATGAGAGATGTTTAAGCCTTAACTAGTCACTAAGCATGTGCCAGCATGATATGCTGTGCTCCATGGATGCACCGGCACTGCCAGGAGCCCATGACACCTCCCACGGAGGGGGACACATGAGCCCAGAGGGAGACACCAGCCCCTCCGAGGGCTTCCTGGGCTGCTGTGCAGGAGCGGGACAGGTGACGGGATGCGGAAGCTTTTGGGAGGCGTGCAGGGGAGTCCTGCAGCAGCACCAGGCCAAAAGACCATCGTTCCCTCCTCACTGCAAGGAAAGGCCCCGAGCGCCTGTCACCCAGCTCTGAAATGGGGTCAGATCCAGCTGGAAAGGTGCAATTTCACACTCTGTGCCACTTCCCAAGCAGCTTGTGCCCCTTCCCTGCAAGCAACCGAGTGCTGGCCAGGCAGGAACCCCCAACGCAACACCCCACAGCTCTTTTATACCTTGAGACCTCTCCTTGCTCAGCCCATTAACGGAGAATAGCCCCATAATGCACTCCCCTGCGCGCACAGACCTCCCTCACCCGACTCACATTTCTCCTGAACTTGGACCTCCCCACGGAATAAAGCACACAGGCATCAACAGGGTTGTCCCCATGACAACCCAAACCGGGACCTGATGCAATCAGTTTTGTTTGATGGGGCGATCAAAACAAACCTAAAACTCCAGCTTGGGAGCTCTCCTTTCAGAGCTGGAAAGGCAAATAATATATTAATTATGACCATGTTTATGTCTCTGGAAAGCAAAGTTTTTCCTTGGCAGGTATATACATTTTCAAATCAACATTAAGTCACAGCTGGCATCACTATAAAATGGCATATCCATTATAACCTCTGCAACTGGGGCCCCTATTCTCTCCACTTCTCTTCAGCAATGCACTCAAATCACTTGGAATTAAGCACATTTGACTTAAAGTCATGCTTAATTGCTCTGATAACTAGAGACAGTAGATAAGCACGTGCTTAAATGCTTTACTGAATTGGGACCCGTTTCTTATCCTGGAGGGTCTAATTTATTTTGATTTCTTCTAAGCTGAAATTTGCAGTGGGATTTTTGTCAGCCAGGAATCAGTGGACGACAACGAACGTTTTTCACTGCAGCCACACGAGCTGCGCGAATATACATTTTAAAAGGTCTTGGGGAATTATGCAAAAAGTTGGTGGGGATTAGATCTGAGGAAAAGCTGATCAAATACAAAGAGGGTCAYGATCCCATTAGGTCATGGAAAAGAAGATAGAGCCCCAAGACACATCCAATACCAACCTGACGTACTGTYCCATTTTAGCTTCCAGCCCCAGCAAACGTTAAGCCATCATTTTATTTATTAAAGGCTCAGAAAGCCTCTGGTTAATACTATGATTCATGGGCACTCTGCATCTGCCTACACTAGCGAAAGGCAGCTGGAGACAGGCTGCACCAGGAGCAAGCCAGCTCCCAGCCCCGTCGCGGCAGCCGTGGGGGACGTGACGACAGCAAGCCCCAGCACCGCAGCACAACGCCCTGCCGGCGTCCGAACTATGAGCCTGGCCCGTCTTTGACTTCTCCTCAGGGATGCCTGGCAGCTTGAGCTCAGCAAAATCGGGTTGCTCTTCTCCATCAGGTTCTCCATGAGATGTCCTTTCCCGCTACTGAGGACAAGCAGCGTGACCTCGGCCTGCCTGTCACTTAGACTGTTACCGGGACATCACCTCTGACTCAGATCCTCTTGTTAGCGCTCACATCCAGATACTCCAGAGCTCATACATTTGTTATAAGTAACACCTCCAGGACACAGCTTAACTATCCATCTTCCTATTCCGCATCTCCGTCCCTGAAACATCCTTATCTCCAGCCTTGACAAATGCTGTTCTGGAGATCACTTTCCTAGCCAACTAATTCAACTCTTCCTCTATCTGCCCTTTTTCTGTTATTTCAAACCTAAGCCATTCATCTCCCCGTAACCCTGTCAAAAATATTCCTCCTTCAAATTCTCTTTCACTACATGAGCCAGAGAAATCCAAGAGCAGCTTGGCTGCAAGGCACCACAACCTCTTATATTACCATGACCTCACATTTCCTTGTGCTCCCCCATCTGCTGCTTTTGCTTCACATGCAGACCAGAAGCTCTCTAAGGAGAGACATGTCGTTTTCCTCCTGGGTTCGTACAGCTCCCAGCACACAGAGGTCATGGTCCCATGTGAAGCTCACAGGCACTGCACCAGCAGATGATAATGAATAATAGAGTTTGCTTACACGCCTGACACAGCCTGGATTTAAATGTCTGTCTTATGATTTTGACAACCTTCTCCAATTCACAGATGAAGACTGGACCACAAAGTGACTTAGTCAGGGTTAAAAAAGCAGCCTGTGGCAGACTGGAGTCAAATAGCTCTCTCCAGGTTCACACTCTAGTTACTGAGCTATCTTTCAGGCATGCTAAAAAGGCCACCCACCATCACTGCTGAGAAAAGCATCTATGGATTAAGTAAGAAAAACTGAAGAGATTTGCCCAAGTCAACACAGCAGATTAGAAAAAAGTCGAGGAGTTATGAATTCAAGATGACTGCAAGAAGCACAACCATGCCTCTGATAATTCCCATTGTATTCATCATCTGTACTGTTGGTAATAAGTCATGTCTCCTGTCTAGACTTGGAGGCCATACCCAGACTGCAGTGTCTGTGACAAGAGCAGGAAGGTCTGCTTGAACAATTCTTTCTTTTCCTGAACATGAAAGAAACAAAGAAAATAAAGATGGGTCCTTTGTTGCAGGACTGGTATGGCAGATACATAAATTTTCAAGCCTGGTATCGCACCCCTCTATTTTCTGCTCACTTTTCACCATGCAAAAGTTCTGGTTCCCACTGATCCTTAGGAGAATATGTTTAGGCAAAATCTTCTCTCCTTCTTGCCCCACGACTGGCTTCACAAAGCCAGAAAATGCCAAGAGGATTTCACTAGCAAAGAGTTGGGGATTTCTTTCCAAACGTGTTAAAACCTGTTTGGACAGATAATCATCCTCTCTCCTCAGAGGGTCTGGGGAACTTGTTGGTAATGCCACATTCAAGTTTGCTCTGCTTTCATTTACCTTGACTTACTAGCCCCATCTCCATGTAATCAATGTGTCCCATCTGTAACACTGTAGGATCTAATGGTGCTGCCTGCGATGGACTAGGGGACAAACCCTTTGAAATAGTATTTGATGAACGGAAGTAAAGCTTTCCTGCTGCTATAGGACAAAGCGATATGATGATAGATGAGAGCCAAAGATATAAAAAGAGAAAAGCAAGTTAGGAGTTCCCAAAGGGCTGGAGCTTGAGGCCATCTGCTCAGGAAAGGCAAGGAAAGGCAGAAATTGTCAGGAGCATCCATCGTCAACTGTCTGGAGGAATGAGGCTTGGTTCAGAGAGTCAGTGAAGGACAGGTGTACAGGGAGGTGAGGAAGGTGACGGCACCCACAGGACTTTACCAAAACTTCGTAACTGCAGAAGGCTACAAATCCGCTGGGACCCCATTTCCATCGCCCCAGCAAAAGCCAAGACCAGAGGAAACACATCTCACAAGAACAAACACCAGTCTGCACCTCTCAGACCCACGAAGCAAGAAACTCTTGGAGACTTCTTAATTGCCTGTGGCAACCTCAAAACTGTGAGAAGACTGCACAACCCCCTTTCCGCAGCAGCACAAAGGGACCCTTTGGGCTAATAAGAACTCCCTGTCTCTTGCCTCTACCCTCGCTCTGTTTTATTAGTAAGAGAGACTACTTTTCTTCTTCATAAACTGCCTTGGATTTTCATTCTGTCTAAATTCATCTGGGCTCTGTGCAATGTCACCAGGTCAGTTTGTGCTCCTGCTGCAATTCTAATTTTGTCAGCTTTCCATTTTCTAGGGAGTTGGGGGATTTTTTTTTTTTCTTCCCCAATCAAAAATGATTTTGCATAACAGTAATAATGTTAATGGCCCTGCACGGTGCATCCAGATTACAGGCTGCAGCTGGGGAGAAATAAACATCTCATCTTTGCCCTGCTGTTTATCTACCCACAGCAGAGCCTGGTATCAGGTCAGAACCTGTAATTTCATTAACTTTATCACCCAGACGCGCTTGTTGCTAGATGTCATTATTCAGCACATTGCTCCTCTGTTTGTTTGCACCGAGCTCTGCTTCACATGCTCCGGCAGCGCAAGGGAGCTGCCTTTCCACACGCCTCGCTGCTGAGCCGTGTCCGAGACTCTCAAGGAAAGTTTGGCTCAACGGATTCGTGCTCGGCTTGCCCGCGATTTGCGAAGCAGACATTTTTGCTGCACGACCTCCAGAGGAAAACGCTCCCCATGGGAAGTGCAATCGATCCCAAGAGGCCGTGCAGCACGGCACGCGCAAGCTCCTGACGACGGGAAGCGCCTGCTGCATCGCAGCCCGGTGGAGGGGAGGCAGCACCCRGGGGTGCCAGGCCGGGCCCAGCGCACCTCCAATCGCTCACTCCGCACGGCACGCCGCGCTTGAGAGCCCCACCACGCAGGAGAAAGCCATAAGCACGCAAAGGCGGAGGTAACGCTGGTTCTTCGTCGGATTTGCCGTCCCTGGTAATTAATGCTGGGGACTGACACTTGAAAGAGCCTTTTGTGACAGCCCGCAACATGATACCGTTTGGAGCCCGCTGACAAGTCCCAGCCGATGTCTTATCACAAAGCTACGCCGCAAGAGCAGCAAGAAGAGCTTTTTCCCAGATGCTAGCTGACCCACGGGGAAGCTGGTACAGTTTCCTGCCTGGCCTAGGGTGTCACACCGAAACCCGGCAGCTCCTGACCAAGCAGGTGGGTAAAGCAAGGCAGGCATATTGATGATGGAGGCAAGGCAGAGCAGGAGAAGGTAGGCCCTGACCTTACACTAGGGTCACCCTACAGCTGGGTTTCCCTAGACACATTCACCTTTTATCCACCTGTAAAATTTTGCCCGAACAGAATTGATCTCCAGGTATGTGGCGCCTGCTCACACCAACCGCAGTTTCTGCAGCCCATCTGCTGCACTCTCACAGGAATCCCAGCTGTATCTGCTGCTCATGGGCAGGTCAAAACGCCTGGGTGTAAGGTACATCTGATGCATCCCAGATCATCGTGTTTCCCATGCACGTGCAAAACAGCTATGAGGTGCAAGTGCAAGGCTCACAGCACATGTATTCGTATTTTCGGCCTGGAAATCCTAATCAGGACTACAGCTACCAGGCTCTGGCCACCTTCAGCAGAGAGAAGCAACTTGGGGATGCTGTAGCTTGGCTGCTTGAGAAGAGCCTCCTTACRGAGAGAGAAGGTGACCCCATGGGAGGAAACACGTGGTAAGCCACCAGAAGGCTTCAGAGGGACCAGAACAGGAAAGGTGCAAACACACAGTGATGAAGATACCTTGCTAAGGACACACATGGAGCTGCTCTTAAAAAGTGCCAGGAACGTGTCACTCCTCAACCAAAGGAACTGAGGTGTCTCACAGCACTCTGACCGACACTGGGCCAGGCACCTCGAGCATCTCTGCTGGGGCGGCTAGACAAGAGCCAGAACTCAGGACTGGGTTGTGCCACAGATGTTCAGACCGGAGACTCCCAAGACACCAAATTTCCAAGCAACAGAAAGGCATTAAAGCACACCACATGGACAAAAGCCAACGACAACCCAATAGTCCTACACGGCTTTGCATATCCATCCAAGTGCTCCCCTTCTGCCTTCTCTGAGACAGGGTTATGGTCACGGTTCCTAAATTGCAGGAGCAGCAGATGTTCAGGGAGTCTTCTGAAAGATTTGGGCATCTCCATAATTTCTGAGTTATTTTGCCGGTTTCATTAAGGTTTTATCTTCTCTCCTCTGCCTCAATTCAAGGTGCAAAGCACGGCACAGTAATTAGGAGAACTGGCGGGAGAATTGGTGAATGTAACTCACAGCCGCTGGCAGTCTGTGGGCAGTCCTGGCCCTGGAGACTGGTTGCAGACCCAGGTTGGGGGGATTTTTCAGTCAGCATAAAAGGTACTTTATCGCCAATTCCTGAAGTCCTTGGAGAGTTTAATATTCTGCCCTAGATCTTGTTTACTACTATGTTTTGAAGAGTACTGAAATGCAGTTACTGCTGTCTTCCCCACTCATACGATTCTAAATAATTTATAGAAAAGCAAAACAAAGAAGAGAATATGAAAGAATAAAAAAGGCAGTTGAGTTACAACATATGAAGGCTTTCATTTGTTTGCTCTCACTGAGCGCAGGGTTGGGAAGACATCTCTTAACACCGCAGGCTGGCAACAGCCAGCCGCACACAAAGGCGGACGCCAACGCGGCTGCTCAGATCAGCGCTTCAGGGCGGCCGGTGGACCCCGGGGCACCTCCGTGCTTCTCCGAGCAACGATAACCGTCACCATCACGACGATCTGGCTTAAAAGAGGAAAGAATAAGATGCACTTCATGCACGGGGAAAAACCACGACTTCAGATGCCACTTGGTGACTGTCGCAGGTGTAGGGACCTGCTTTGCAGAYGTGGTACCTCCTCCCGGCTCTCGCTGGCTCACGTCCTGGGTCCCCATCCTGCCTGAGCCCCAAGGCAGCGCGGCCCCCGGCAGCACCCCAACCGCCCTGCCTTCGAGGGCGTCGCGCACACCCATGGGAAGAAAGCAAGGACAGTCCGGCGTCACCCCACGAGCCCTGACGCCGCGAGAAGGGAGCCGGCGCGTCCCTTCCTCCCGTCGGCCGGAGCGGCTCAGCAATTAAAACTAATGTACCTCGCTTTTGTTTATTTGAACGCGTTTTACTGTACTTTGCAGGTTAACAATGTTAAACGCTTTCTAATGACATTTCAATAAGCAGAGGTGGGTGTTACAGTCTCAGAGAGACGGTCTTCAAAAAACCGCAGGCAATCAAATGTGCATTAGCCTAAACACTCTGGGGAAAGCGCTTTCTTCTCCGCGCAGGAGACACAAACCCCGCTAGCTGTGCCCGCGCAGCCAGCCTCCCGACCCCCGTCCCTCACGGACGGGCAGGGTCAGAGCAACCCAGAGCGAGCCCGTCCCTCTAAGCTACGATGCTCCAAGCGCAAAGAGCAGAGCCACACGGTCTGGCAGCACGAACTTTACTTGCAGTTAAGAGAACAATTAAATAAAGAGAAGTCAGTCTAGTGTGCTTCATATAGGCTCCGGCACCGGCCGCCTCCTAGAGCGTCTGAGCGCCTTCCAGCAGCACATTAAGAGACATGGCTAACATCTGTCGCCTGTGGTTTGGTCTCGCTCCTCCTCTCCCAGGAGAAGTCGCACAACTCGATAGCAGATAACTCGCCTCTCCCCTTGTTCAGCCTGCAGAAGCAGCGCCAAGGCCCCGGCCATATGGACTCCCCTCTGCTCCCAGATATCCTACGCAGCCAGCAACAAGCGCAAGCATTCAAACAGTGACGACAGAGGAACCCCGTCTGTCTGACTGTATGCAACCTTCAGCTGCAYCGGCACTCGCTGTGCCAGCACCAGACTGCTTCACCCAGAGAAGCCCGGCTTCCCACCACAGCTACTTTCTTTCTGGGCTGGAGATGGCTTCTTTGGCACTTGGGCCCTTCATCAGAGAGAGGGGGGACCCCAAAGAGACCACAGCACCTCCAAGTGCCAGCCCAGCACCTTCTGGGAAGGCACAAAGCRTCCCCAGCAATCTCACCTGCTCAGAAGGGGGCTCAGGGACAGACACGCAAACCCAGCCCTCGCTGCCCAGCTCCCCATGTCCGTCAGAGGATTAACACCTTCGCAACAGTGACATTATCCAATATTATACCGTACAAGCACAGTCAGCACCAGAGGGCTTGGCAGATACTACAACAACCAGCAGCAAGAACCCACATATGCAGAATTTTATAGGCTTCTTTCTATTCTAACCTATAGATGTTATATAACGCCGTACCTGCCATGCTTCTTCCGCAGCAGGGCTAAATACCACACACCATGGGTAGGAAACAGAATACATTTAAGATCTATTTCTATCAGATCCATATGGATTCAGTTCTGTAGTTCTCCCCCTACCATGAGATGTTTCTGATTTGCCATCTCCAGCTCCTTACAGGGCTTCTACGTGTGCGCCTTAAATCTGCAGCCCTGACGACTCTGTTTGTGGGTGACTGCAGGATCGTTTGGTTGATTGCTCAGAGAATAAAAGACAGGGTATGTTTTGCCACTACTGGAAAACACAGCTTTATGGAGCAGCTCTCCAAGGACCATCAAGGCTCAGCAGGCTCACAGGGCTCCCATCGCACCAACATGTTTGCTTGCTAAAACTAATGTGCTACTCTACAGCAAAGCAATGAAAGTTTCTGCCACCTAAAGAATAAACACCGGTCTGATTAATGCCCGCGTGCTAACACTCACCCAAGGCAAAAAGTCAGTATGGCTCCTGATATTCTCATCCTGTTTAGGAGCACATCACACAGGCTGAGCAGGAGCAATTACTCACCAGCACTGTTGGAGCAGCCAGGAACGACTGTCCCATGCCAACCTGTGCAAGGTGCTGTACAAGCACTCAGCAAAAGAACAACTCGTGCTCCTGGGGACAACGTCATTCTAGCAGGAGCTCTAAGAGTATGCAGGACTCAGACACCTGAAACACCACTTCTGTTCCCCCAGCAGGGTATCCCATAACTCTCTGGGATTTTCACAGCAGTCTGCCATAATTAGGATCAGATATGCCAACCCAGGCCAAAATTATAGCCATCAGGYGCCCATTTCATCATGCTGGGTAGGCTTTTGCTCAAAATGGAAGACTCCAATTTTATAGGAAGATTTGATGAAGTAGACAAGCCAAATCCTAGGAAACCACATCTCCGTGGAGCTCCTAGGCACACAGCTTATATAGTCCCTACAGCACCTGACCCACCAGTAAAGCACAGTGAGGGAGTACTGTGAGACCAGGGGACTGGTGGCTTGGGAGCTRGCAGTGATAGCTAAAGGCTCGCAGCTAACTGTGCCTCAGTTTCCCCAGCACTGTCAAGAGGTAATTCCCCTCTCAGGGAGRGCAGCTCCAGGACAAGGTCTGCAAACCGCCTTGAAGATGAAAGCTTAGGACAAAAGCCAAAGCATGCACTTCTGCACAACCACCCTCCTCCCTCTGCACTGCCTCCACCAAGCACCACAAAGAGTTGAGAAGTCCCTGGCAGGGCTCAAATTGAACAGAAACATAGCAGATGCTGAAGTCATCT
This sequence comes from Apteryx rowi, assembly GCF_003343035.1. Classification (NCBI taxonomy): domain Eukaryota; kingdom Metazoa; phylum Chordata; class Aves; order Apterygiformes; family Apterygidae; genus Apteryx; species Apteryx rowi. The sequence continues at coordinate 2,562,698 of NW_020447863.1, read as the reverse complement.
CTAAGGAGGGGATAATGCTGCTCCCTCACACACAGAGCTATCATCCGAGCTACTAATGCAACCGAAGAAGCTTTGACAGGATCCCCCTCTCTGAAGTACCCACTAGGCAAGAGTGAGCAACCAACTTTTACACGCAGTGGCTGCCACTTTGGACAGCCAAGCATCTGTCCTACAGAGGCTATACGGGTATGGCAGAGGCTGCAAGAGGTATGTTCCCTCCAGGGCTTTGGGTACCAGCTGCAGCCAGGCTGAGCTATCCGCTCCAAGTGGCACTGCACAGGACAGAGACCAGCAGGGGATGGAAAGTGGGAAAGAACAGAAAGAAAAGCAACCAACCTTTCTTCTCGTAGTCAGCTTTCTCCTCCCCGCCCCGGCCCAGGCTCTCCAACGTCCGCGTCACTTGGCTGCCAAACTCATCCTCCCTGGTGCTGGGCTCTGCCCGTCGTGGGGTCTCCTCCTCTTCCTCATCCTCGTAGTCATCCAGGATGGGGGTCTCRCGGATAGGCACCCCAATGACCGAGTTGTGGGCCTGGAGGCGCGAGTTGCGGAAGCTCTCACGGGCCTGCGGACCCAGCAGCACTGAAGGGATGTAGTGGATCTCATGCGTGGCCTCTGTGCTGGCACTCTTCTGGGGGATCCGGCGGCGTTTGTGCCAGCGCCGCTGAGCATAAAGAGCCACTGTGAAGACCAACAGGAGCAGGAGCAGAGCAATCAGACCACCCTGCAGAGAGAAGACAGACAAATGTCAGGAGAGCCAGGAGGGCCTGATCCATAAGCGGTAGGGATGGGTGAGGAGATGCTGTGACCAGCATCCAAACACCATCTTCCTTTTCAAGAACATTTTTTCATCAATGCAGACCCTACTGTGCTCCACAAACCACACGCAGGTGGGGAAAGCTGGGGAAATGCAGCCGCTTCTGAGCGGACTATCACTGGCATGCAGTGCAGCAGAACCGGAGGAGGCCTTCTGGCCAGGACAGTGCAGCAACCTCCAGTGCAGCTCTGCCCCAAGTTATTTTGCCCACTCTCCCAGAGAATTGGTTCTCAGTAACCCCCCCTGAGTTCTACCAGCCCACCTGGCTTGCCACACACAGGCCAAGGTGATGCTAGCTCCAATCCCTCCATCCCTGCGCAAGGAGGTGGGAAAGACGGTAGCTGTCTCCCACCACTTAGGAGTAAAAACCTTATTAAAACAAGCAAGCAACCAACATGGGAGCACTGAAGTCTCAGCAGAGACGCACAACTTTTCACACAAAAGACCACGTAACAAATCACAACACAGCTGCTGCTCCCCAGGTCATGGCTGCCCCTGAAGTTTCATTTCAGGTTGTGACAGCTGTCCCTCCTCCTTGGAAATAGTGACAAAGCTACAGGAGAGGGCTCTCCAGCCCTAGGACCAAGAACAGATGTGGCTGGGTCACGTATTAAGGTCTTGCTTGCCCAGAGCAGCAGAACATAAGCAGGAAAGAGCTCCTGGGTTTCAGTCTGATGCCCCGGCTGCTTGTCCGCTCACCACTGCCCATCTCCTGAGCATCTCCTATCCTCATCCTGCACCCAAAGCTTTTGCTCTCCAAAGGAGGGGTCTTGCCTCCTGCTCACACCATCAGGTCACTGAATACCTTGCAGCATCACTAAATGCATCCTCCAAACTCCCCAAGCGAGGCACCAAAGTGCAATTTCTTGCTTTGCAAAACAATCAAGTGATCTGCCTAAGGTTACATGAGAAGTTTGTGTCAGACCCGGGGACACAGCACGCACATGACATATTCCAGTCTGAGACCTTCTCTGAAAAACTCTCCTCTTCCCCCACCTCCAAGTTTTATTAGATGCAGCTTCCAACCGCATTATCATCAGGGAGAAGGGGGAGAAATACTTCCCAAATATCTGCGGCTCCACAGAAGCGGTCTCTCTTCCCACGGGAAACGGGCTGGGTAGCGCTGAAGGACACCAGCACTGCCTCTGACTGTTCTCAAAGTTAATACAGACACAATCTCTCTCACCCCCTACGTAAGCAAGAGATGTGTGTTTGCTAGCTTCAAGCCACTCAATCTCCCCGCAGAGCCCAGGCAATTTTATCTTGTGGCAGACCAGAAAAGCAGGGCATGTAAATCAGGAGCGGCATGAGCAATTGGGGCTTTAGAGCATGACATGTAACTGCCAGGGCAAGGCAGGCATTTATTTGGCACAAAGAACGCCATATTAGGGAACTTTACAGAGTGTGCAAAAGCAAAGGAAAGACGTGTAAATATTTCATCTGCATTCAATTCAAAACACTGCGCTGTACCCAGAGCGTGGCTCAGACTCTTAAACAGAACCATCTATAAAGAGCCGGCATCGAAAACTGCAGTTCTCCGGATGAGTTAGCTGGGGGGCCAGGCCCTCGGACAGCCGCGGCTGGATGGATTTGCAGTCGCGTCCGCTGCTCTTGCCCGGCCCGACGCTTGCCCATGCTCTGAGCAGGTTCTAGCAAAACGCAGCCACGCTTGGCTCAGCCGCCCCCTCCGGCAGCAAGGCCGGCAGAGCACCCCCAAAAGCCCCTGCACGCACACGCAGCTGGGCCGGGCTCCCGCGGGAGGGAACGGACACGGCCATAGGCACGGGTGATCCTCCAGCAATCCCGCAGAGCCTAGCGTGACACGATGCCGCGCTGCACACGAGTGCGTCGCAACACGCGCTCTGCCGCCAGGCTCCCGGACTCTGCGGGTTGTCACCCCGGGACACGCAACGGGCATGGAGCAAACGCTCCGGTCTCGGTGCTCGCACCGCGCTCCACCGCCTGGAGCAGAGGAAGCAGCAGCCGAGGGGCAGCAAAGGTTGCCAGCAAGGGCAGGGAGCCGGGGAGGAGGGGACACGGGTCCCCCAGCCCGTCCCAGCAGCACGAGCTGCAGAAAGCAAGCCAGCAAAAGCCAGTTCGGCATCTCTCATTAGGATCCCCCTCCTCTCCCCTCCCCACGCTCATCTGTTTTCTCATTTGGTCCCGTAATTGACACTAATAGGAAGAAGGGCTCGGGCAGGCAGGATGACTTTGCTCAGCTTGACTTTCCCAATTTAGCTGACACGTTCCATCAAGACACGTAACACTTGAGCGACCAGGAGACGCTCAGGGATCTCTGCTGGGGAGAAGGGCAGGGCTCGCTAACTGGGGATCGTTATCTGCAGGATTAGGGCACCTAAGGGCCATCCTCGATGAGGATCCTACCCGGCCTTCTGTGCTGGGAAGCAAGAGACAGCAAGGACATCTCAAGCTAATCAAAAAGAAACGCACCTCCTTGGGTTTGAGCAGTGCTGACGCAAGGAGAGCCTAGACCAGGCCTGGGACACATCTCCCAATAGCTCATAACATGGTGTGACCGCAGAGACACCAGCCTCCCTCCACCCTGTGCTACAGAGTTTGCTGGTAGTGGGTCCCCCCTTGCATGGGCCCTCCCCGGCAATAGCTAGAGCAGGTCCAGAGCCTGCTGAGGAGGAAGCACGAGGTTAGATTTTATGCACTTGTATCAGCTGGAAGAGGGTAGGAAGAGATGCAAACGGAGGACCTTTCCAAGCACAACACTGCCCCGCCACGGGGTCTGGACACAGCAAGGATAGCCTAATGGACACAGACACCTTCTATCTGGGTGGAAATCAGGGGCAGGTTGCTTTACCCCCTCCTGCTCCARTCCCAAGCTCTCTCACAACAGCTGGTGACACGCATCAGCAGAGGGCTTCCACCATCCAGGCCACATGCAGTCTAAGCACAAGTCCTGGGCATCTCCCTCCATCACTGCATCCCACACAGGCCTTCTGCAGCCATCAGACCAGGAGAAGAAACCRTACTGGACTGCACAGCACCCGCTGGAAAAGCCAGAATAAAGAAGTTAGGTGCCTCAGGGCAGGGAGTTCCTGCACCCGACACAGCACCAAATTGAGGTCATTTCCTTGGAAGTCTTGTTTGCCCGAGAGAAATGGCTGCACATCAAACCCTCTGAAAGGGAGATCCAGTGACGCGTGGCGCAGCAGGGGCACAAACATCAACAAAACAAACCGCCCTGCAAAATTAGGTCTGTTTTCTGTGCCAGTGCACTTAATAACTGAGTTAGGGCTCTGACATTACATAAATGTTTCAGAGCAACAACAAAATTCACTGCCACGACTACTGGGAACAGCCGTAACACCAAGCCTCCTGGCTGGACTTACTCCTGGATGCCCTCCACAACTGCAAAGTTGTGAGCAGAAGAGGGCTGCTCTTCCCCTCTCCACGGCCTCAGGCACCATGCACTCGCCCTCTGTGGAGAACCAGGACTGCAGAAAGCCTGGACTCTTAGAAAGCACCAGGATGACTCCAGCCAGCCCTGCATGAGGAGCAACTTTGCCAGATGGACCCAAGCAACAAGAGATCACACACGAAATGGTTCGCAACCATCCATGGAAGTGCCAGGGGCCGCACAGCTGGCTGGCTAGATCAGCGCTGTGCCTGCCCATGGGGTAAAAGGCCGGACTGCAACGAGTAAAACCATCAGCCTGTTAGATGGGGCCCCAGTGAGAAACTACACAAAGGTCCAAAGCCACCGATGCTATTAGCCTGCTGTTCCTCCTCCAGCCTGGAGGCCTCACAAGTCATTGGAGACAACAGGGTAAATTGAAGTAAGCCAAAGTTCCCATCCAAGCTGCTACCCACCACAAAACCCCAAAGGCAGCTCTTGCACGCTACAGGGCATGGGGACAACAAGCGGGAGGCCTCGCTGCTACGGCGTTTCACGGAAGAAGCAAGCACAGAGGAGGCAAATCCCGTACAAACTTCCCCGAGGCAGCACAGCCTTCGCTACCAGGCACCGCTAAAACAGCCCTCGCTCTCTSCTCCGGGCTCCCTTTCACAGCCCTTCTGGCCGCGCTGCGAGTTGGGATTACACCAGTCCCACAGGTCCGGCTGCAATATCTGCCAGGGAGCGGCACGGAAACCTTGCCGGCGCCTGCTCCATCTCCTCTGCCCGTCATCAGGTTTTCGAGGGCRGCTCAGTTCCAACGTGATCCTTCCGCCCCAACCCTGCGCCCGCAGCTGCTTGTTTAAACACAACACACACAGAGGGAGAGCTTCCTGGGGAAAAAAAAAAGAGTCAAACTTAGGAAGCATTCAAGCCAGCCTCATTTTAATCTATTTTTCATGTTAAATTATCCAACTGAGGGAGCGGGAGAGAGAAAGGGGAAGGAAGGGATAATATGAGAAACGTTTTATTYGACAGTGTGTCATTCGGAAACTGATTATTTCTGTCTCAGAGCTTTTTAATATTCCCAAACAATGGCCGAGCCGCGAGGGGATTTGGTATTCTAAGACTGGATTTATAATACTCTGTTCTGCAGTGATAAGAACACGGGCCTTTAATCCTCTGAGCTGTGAACATGCATATTCTCCCGCGTAATGTCCTGTCCTTCCCACCGCACTCCTCCCTGCCCCGAGCCAGCCGAGCGGGAGCCACGGAGCCCACGGGCCAGCACGGCACGACCTCGCCCCGGGCCGGGACCCTTGCGGCAGCGGCATCCGCCATCGCGACCTCCTCCTGACGCTGCAGGGAGGCCGCTGGTGTGTACTGCCTCGTGCATGGCCTCAGGCCAAGGCTCCTGCTTCGGGCCCGTGCGTGCAAGGCACCTGGTCCTCGCAACGGGGCTGCAAGCTCCCCAAGCTCCAGGAGAGCGGGTGAATAGTCTTCGTCCTGCTTCAGAGCTTGTTATAATCCTGGTATGAACCGAGTCCAGATGAAGCAAAGGTGCAACATAAGGGTCTGAAATAAAAYTTAGTAGGTAAAATTGTCTGGACTATAAAATAGCATTCGGATGTAATAAGACAGGAAGATGGTCCATCTGGTGCCTATTTAGTGCTGGCTAAAAGTTCCCCCATGTGATGTGGAGGGTTGCTAAGACTCACAGGAGAGGAACATGGATGGAAAGAAGCTGTGACATTAGGAGAAAAGGGCTGAAGAGGATAATATTTGCCGTACGCAGAAACTGCAGAACTTCGGGGCTCAGGCATGGCATGGGAACAAACTTCAGCTGAAGCTGGAAAGCAGCAAGGGTGAGACTTATTTTAAAAGCCAAAGAAAAACTGTTGGAAGAAGCCACCTCCAAACTCCATCAGAGTTTGGAGATTGGGTGCTTGCATCAGTGTTGTGGGCTGCAAAACTATTGATCTGCAGAGCAAGCAGTGTCTGAGTATCTGTCCCAGATGCCTAACAATTCCTGAACTGCAAGAGGATGCATGAGAAGCATATCCAAAAACAACACCAACCATTGCTATACCATGCTGTGTCTAGATGAACCATCAGAAACCCCCTATATCCAACAGATGCACCATTCATACAGGAGTGGGGATGGGAAGGAAAGCATCTGTTATCAAAGGAATTACCCTTGGAGTTGTCYACAAGGTACTGACTTCTAGATGTTATTTTATTAGATAACCAGACCTTCAAAATAAGAGAACGTACATTTCTTTTTTAAAGCAAGGACAARAGCATGGGAAAATCCATCTGCCCCCACACAGACTATGATCCTTCCCATGAAAGATGTGAAACATGAGGGAGTCCTGGTGCCTCCGCAGTCTGGATGGACTCTTTCTTGCAATGGGCTCTGGCCCTTCCTGACTCTGCTGACCTCAGGCCTGGTCCCTGGGTCTCCCTCACTTTTTCAGGCTCTTTTAGTGGGACGARCTTGGCTCAGCTCCTTGCGGGAGTCCTCAAGCTCAGAAGCTTTGCAGTCAAACAGCGCTATTGGAGCAACGCAGCCCAGCCTTTACAAAATAAAGTCATAATTATCTGCCAAAAAACATGCCAACAAATGGGCTGAAGTAACAAAAGAAGGTCCTCCCTTGTGAATCATACCTACACGTTATCCTTTCTTTCAGTAATCCCCASTTGACCTGCATACCCCTCTCTCCTGGGCAAGAAGATAGGAAACCTCTGCCAACATTTTTTGAGTGTCTCCTTGCCAGACGCTTGTGTCTGCTAGCTTCTGCCATTTTGCCAGCCCCAGACCTTTACTGGAGACGGGGTCTTGAGATGATTTGTATCTTTTTTGTCTTAGGCTTGAGACAAATACATCTTTTGACTTAGAGATCGCCAGGCAGGAAATTCCCAGTGCCTAACTCCTACATCATTCCCTTAATAACCATGGCCATTTGCTCTCATTTCCCCCAAGGCCCRCGATCTTTCCTGTGTTCCTCTCACCACTTTTTTTGAACCAGCTTGCATCACTGTACAGAGGCAACAGGTAACCTGAGGCACCTTACAGCAGTTTCTGTCTAAATGTGGGAAATAGTCCATGATTTCCCAGACTGGAAGAGTACATGGTTTGGGTAGGGTAGACCTGTTAGACTAAAACATCATTTTTGTGGGTCAGAGCAAGACCTGTGCCTACAGTGCAGCAATCAGCCTGGTGCCAAAGTGAATCCCCTTGGTTGCGTCCCCGAACACTAATAAAATGTATTCCCCTAGTGAAAAAAAAGCCCCTATTTCTTTTCTAACTTTGAAGCTGCTAGTGCTCCTTCACAACATCCTTAGCCAATTATTGTCCCGAGTTGCACTGACAACAAGCCACATCTCTAATCACCTCTTACTGGGCTGAACTGGGCTGTCCTCCCATCTACCATCTCTTCCGGCACATTTGGGGCCCCTTCTGCTGACTGCTCTTTGACACTTGCCACCAGGAGCTGCAGCTCAAGTCAAAGGCTAACTTTTAAAGGCATCAGACTAAACAGCGAGCAAAGGCCCATCCACATCATCGTCCCTAGCAACTTTGGTGAGCTTCCCCCACCTCTTCCCTGCACCGATGAGCAGGACCCCAAATCCACACTGGTGGCAGGAGGCACCCCTGGAGTTAACGTGCTGGAGCACTGTGCTGCCCTGCGTTGTTCCACGTGGCAAACCACGGCACGGTCATCAAATAGAGGCAAAAGTGATATCCATAACATCCCTCAAAGCTCTTCATATTGTGTACTTCTTCCTTCTTTTCTTTGTTGCGGTGAAGGTAATTAAACACTAGAACAATTTACCAAGAGCTGTAGTGGATTATCCATCACTGTCAATTTTTATTTTTTTATATCAAGGCTGTTTTTCTAAACTATATGCTTTATTTCAAATGAGAATTCATGCAGGGGTATCCTATGCCCTGTAGCATGCAGCTGGCCAGAATAGATGGCCACCACAGTCCCTTCCAGTTTTCTAATCCACCAATTTTGTCCTTCCCATATTTCTTCACAAGTCACAGCATTCAGCTCTATAGCATCTTATCTATCTTTCAAACATTTCATTACCAGGGTCAGCTCAGACGCAGAAAGAGCCACAGGGACCGTGGACGTAAATGGCCAGATGAGGCACCATCCCTATAACAGCATACCCAAGGGTGCGCTCCCAGCAGCAAGGACTGTACCTCAGATCCCTGCACCTTAATGCATAAACCYTTCCTGGCTTGTCTCAACCATCGCCGAAGGCTACAAGAAAGCACCTTTAACAGCATTCAATAAGTGGGTGTAACAAACATTACAGCATGGCTAAAACCCGATACAAATTTGAACTAACAGATTTCTAATGAATTTAACTAAGAGTGATGGCAAAYTGYGGCACAGAGACCCTATAAATGCCGYTTCAYCAGACAKATGCTTGTTCCTGGTCACAGTTCCTCCAAGGCCGAGTCCCAGAATGAACTGCAACCAGAAGCAGAGTTGGGAGCATCTGCATTAGCCTTTCTAATGATGTCTGTTAATCAGCAACCAATCCATTTGGCCAAATGCTCTGCTGCAGTCAAACTCAAGACTAGAGGTCTGTCAGTCCCTAGGTCTGCAACATGACATTTCTGCAAGAGAAAAGACCCAGGTCTGTCCATATGCCTCCCTTTCAGCTTTGCCAGGAGTGCTAGCATGGCCTTCACCAGGACAGGCCCCACACGCACCCACACCAGTGCTCACACCCCGACAGAGCTGCACTAGAGACAACTTTGGAAGAAAAATACCAGCTGTAATTCTGTCCAATTGCATAGTGCCTGCTCCTTTCCAGACCAAATCTGAACACCACAGCAGCTTCTCCCTAGGACTTCTTTATGTTATTGCTCTTTTTCTCTTTGCTGCACCTCTCAATTTAAATATTTCTTCTGCAAATCTTAATTARCGCGCTGTTTGCATCTTCTTTCAGATCTTTACCGATGAAAAATAAGGCTGATCTCTACAGACATCTCTCAGAGTCTTCCCTTTCCTATGCACAGCCATTTATCACRACCTCCTCTGCACTCTGGTGTTTCCTTACCCGCCCAGGTCTAGGACATATCCTCATATGACACAAGATCCCTTGAGCTTTAACGAAACAGCAGGGCAGCATGTTACACTGTGTTCTTCCCTACAGCTGGAATAACACCAGTCTCTAGCTATCGTCACCCCATCATCACCGCGGGCTGCTGAATGGCACAGATGCAGCCTGACAGGGACTCTTGTGGCCTTGATGCTGGCGTCACTGCTGGATCATCACTGCTGGTGATGCTGGATCAATCAAGGATCGTTCAAGAAGAAATGTAACAGTACGAAGCACGATGCACCAGAACGTGTGCCTGGGGGAGCTGGGACATCTTGGTCACTGGAGGACACCCACCCAGAAACACAGAGCAGTGCTGACCTGCCTTGGGGCAGATGATGGCCTGGATTTGGGGTTTCTTCCAGTTCTGCTCGCCTCCAATCTCCAATTCCTCTGCTCCCGACACTACCCGGTCTGAAGGTTCTCTCTGATGTTGGGGGGAAGGACAACAACTGGAAGCRTGAGCAGGGGCAGGTTTGTGAGCTGACCACTCCGCTCGGGAGGCGGCCGCTCACAGCCCCTGGTGCTCCTGCACATCACCAGGAAACACAGCTTGCAGAAAGTGTCTTGCAGGGCCTTTCCTGACAGCGGGCAGCTCCTGCAGCCATCTCCAGGCTGGAGAAAGTGCTACCCACCTCCGTTCATGACTTACAGCAATACACAGATAGCACATACCTTCAGGGAGCTTCAGTAGTTAATCCACTGGCAGGTGAGCACCAAGCAGGGAAACTGAGGCACRGCATGATGATTAGACCAAGGATGGAGAGCAAGTCATCACGAAGGGTAGCAAGGAAGAGACTAAACACCGGGACAAAAAAACCCCCCTCTGAACAGATCTGAATCCAGCCCTGAGCTCAAACTCCTTGATCACACCTTTCAATAAAAGACTGCAATGATACAAGATAAATCTACCAAAAAATAGCGCATTTTTTCCTGTACRCTTCAAATCCTCATTCAAGCACTGCCTCACCAAGGTGCTTAACCACATGCTTAACTTTAAATGTGTGTTTAATTCCCATTACAGTCTATGAGACTAAGGCACACGCTTCAGCGCTTTGCTGAGCGGGGATGGTTTGTTGAATTGTGGCCCGAAGAGAACCGCGTTATGTCATTTTTTTCTCCTTCCATGGCTCTTATAACATCGCTAAGCTCCAGCGACGATAGGGCTCTGTCTTCTGCTGTYGTTGTTGTTGTTATGACTGTGCCACCTAACCCTGCCCAGAGCTGACAGACAGCTGGAAACTGCCCTCTCATAAAAGCACCCAAGGGTGCTGCTTCAGGCAACTTCAGGATAAACGTTAGGGGGCCAAATGCACACGAAGGTTATGAACACAAACAGACTTATACTGGCGCAACTAAATGCGGAATCCGGCCCATGGGGTTTAAAAGTTAGGGTTCCCGCAGGAGCGCTCCATCAGGCCTGTACAGATCCGTCATATACGGCTGCTCTTTTTGCTATGCTGTGCGTACACACATTGGGCGTAAATTTAATAGCATATACAGTCCTGCAAAGTACAACATACGCACAAGAGACGAGAGTTACAATTGCTGTGGGAACCATAACTTTAAAATGTCTGACTCCTCGGAATTAAAAGAAAAAAGTCAGACAAAAAGTCACATTTCCATATTATTTTATTTTATTTTTCTTTTAAGACACACTGAATCTTGTTTTGCTGTTTCATCCAGGAATGGAAACAAAAAGAGGGAGTGAACCTGTCAATCAGGCATTCAGCACCATTCAGACGTGCAGTGTGATGTTCCACTCATGTTGATCTGAATGGTMTCCCAGGCACCGTCTGTGTGCAAGCACCAAAATACACAAACCTGAATAACACCAAACACACCTGCATATCCCAAGCTGCGTATCTTGGTAGGATGAAAATCCAAAATTACTTCTAATCCATTTTTCTAATGCACCAAAGGCATTTATTTGCAGTGAACTGGAAGAGGAGGGCTGCAGGTGATTTTATTAAGCATTTGATTGCTAGCCCTTTTTAAAGCCAGAGTGTAAATTGCATAAATTCTGATTTTAATGTGCACTAAACGGTTCACCTGAATCGGCTGACCCGTTAACCTGCCGTTTGCCCTCAGAGAGGGATGATTTTAAAATGCATTAGGTCCGGTGTGTTAGAGCTCACGTTTGCCTAATGTGGGCAGGCTGGCAAAGCGCAGAGCCGAGACAAAACAAAAGCTTCTCCAAGGAGTTGCAGCTATGGAGCCCCATCCCTCCTCCCAGGGCCGCTCGCATCCGAGGGCAGCCTGCTAGGGCCACGTGCCTGCATTTCTCACATTCAGCTCATTTAGACCTATTAACTGAATTGCATTTTAGCCATATTCCAAAGGCGGAAAAAAAAAATCCACTCGAGTTAAGAACTGACAACCTTGCTTTTAAATAAAAAAAAGGTTAGCGCATCCACAGTAACTCCCTTACAGGGCATGCAAGGTTTTAAGGGCAAGGACTGTCATTCACTACAGGCTGATAGAGCACTTAGCACTGCAGGACCCAACCTCTGGAGTCCAGGGCTTTGCCAACAAAAAAYGCGTGTTTCAATTAAACGCAGGCTAAATATAACCCCCTTGAAAYAAGCAAGCGGAGCCATCACTGACACAACGTCCCTCTGCGCAGTCCTCGGACAACAGTCCAAACCCTTCCTTTGCTGAAGGAGGGTATTAGAAGTTGCTCATCTCCCAACCAGGCAGCTGCAAGGGTATTATTGTCCTAACCCCCGAGCTGCTCTGAGGATCTCCTGGAGGAATTCCTCGCATGGCCTTTCCACCCTGGCCTTCTACTCGTTTCCGAGACGCTCATGAGATGAGCACAGTAACCAAGCTGCTCCCTTGCAACTCTCTCCGAACACGGGGACCTAGATTGGGTGACAAGCACCTCCGAGGCTGGTGGAGCTGCAGCTGCTGGCACTGGAGAACATCTGCCATGTGCTGATGGCCACATCTGCCCCTGCAGTGGCATCCTCTGCCACCACGGGGAAGTGCCAACAAGGACCCTCCCACAGGGGAAGGGCAAGTAGGAATCAACTCAGTAACAAGGAGGACTGAAGAAAGCATGTAGCCCTAATACCTTCTCAGATAAAAAAAGAAGAGAAATTAAATATTCCAGGGCTTGGTTTCTGCTTGGCTTCACTGAAATCTCCAGAGTAACAGCAGCTTGACCACGGCTTCATTACCTAACGCTAGAGGGAAACAAGTGCCTGCTCCACGTCTTCTCTCCCTGCAGAATTTGCCCTCTTACACCAGAGATTTAGTCCTTTTGGGTGGGGGTCCTTTCTCATCAGAGCTCTCCAACAGATCTACAGTCCTTGGCAGAGATTTGTACCTTGCACCCAAGACACCCATCAGCAGGAACAGCCAGTTCCAAAGAGCCTGAATATGCCTCGCTCTGCAGTTATCRCTCCGGTTTTGGAGGCAGGTGGTGCTGCCTAAGGGAAAAAACTCASAGGGTTTTTCCAGCCTTTTGTGTCCTGAGCTCCTGACTAAGATYTGCCAGTGCAGGTGTTACGCTCCCTGGGACAGCATCCAGCTCTAAGCACCAGGATGCTGGGGAAGCCCAGACTTGGTTGGCCAAGCCATGCTGCTCTCTGCTTTTCTGGAGCCAGCATAGCACCATTAAGGAGACACCTTTATCACGTTTGTGCTTCAGCTACTGCCCGGCAGAGGCCACACACACTTCCATAATTTCTGTCTGAGCTGGTGCCTTCTTCTTGAGGAAAAATGACAAATCTTGACTTTAGCACCAGATGGAGAAACCCACCCTTCTGGCTGGTAAATCGACTCAAACAGATGCAGCAGCACTGATATTAGTCACAGCAAACCGCRTGTAGGTAGAAGAGGTGCAAGGAAGGAAGGATATAGTTACACTGGTTAATTAGAATATGAGAAAACTCAGAGAAGCTGCATAGCTTCTCCGAGGACGGACTTTGGCAGAATTTCTGCATCAACTCCCAGGCCTGTTTCAGACTCCCTGCGTGACCACAGACAAACCTCAGCACCTCTGCTGCTCAGTGCCCTGCTACAAAACGTGGTACAGATCTTACCTTTCTGCCACCCCCTTGTTTGTCTGCTTTATTTGGGCATCAAGCGCACAAAAGCGTCTCTCCGAGAGCGTGTGTACACAGCTTATCTCGGCGGCACCGAGGCATCAGATGGGGCCTCCAGAAGCCATCGCAACGCTCAAGTGGCCATTACAACAGGACCCTCCTAAGTCACAGCCACTAGGATAAAGCTGGAAAAACCCAGCTGATCCTCAGCTCTTCCAAACAAAGGTTTAACAGATACTAAGCAAGGTCTCAGGTTACTCGGATTATTACAATTCCTACCACAAGAGCATTTGCTAGCAAACTACAAAATTTAATTAAAAGTAAAGAACACTTGTCAGATAAATGAGTAACACACATTGCTGTTGCAAACAGTACCTTTCTTGTTTTTTTTTAAATAATGGTGTTTATCCACTTCCTCACTAATTTACAAAAAATGCAGTTAATTCTCAGTGGATCTCAAAATCATTAGTGTGAATTAATGCTGTTCCCACTGTATATTCTGCATATATTAAAAAAATTAATCTAATAAGAGATGCACATCTCTRTATGAGGGAACATTAACACAATTCACATTGTGCCTCCAGCTTCTAAGCGCTCTTGAGTGACACGTTACAACATCCTTTCTGCTCAATTAATCAGCGAGCTTCTTGAGGCTGCCAATTCTCGGACAGTTGTCCAGAAAAGGTGGCAAAGCATGGAGAAAAATTCAGCGTAGCGTAAARGAATGGCGATCACAGCAGAGGCCTTCTTCGTACGAGTATTATTTGCATCACCAGAAATCCATCAGTAATTCAGACACTTTTGAAAAGGAGTGCAGAGAGCAGGCAAGGACATAAGGGGATGGTGAGTTGGTTGCGTCCTAACACTAGGTGGCCCAGGAGGGACTTCTTGGACTACAATAATGTCTCCAAGCCTCGTATATGGGCCAGGTCCCCCCTGCTTTGGTGCATGCACTGCTCTCACCCATGCACAGGGTGGATTGAAGACATGTGAGAGACTTGAAAAGGATTTTAGAGTTTATTTATGGACATTTCAAAACAATTTACRGAGCTAGAAGCTGATGGGAAGGTGTTATTGTGCACAAGGGAAAGGAGGGAAAGAGCTCTTTTTGTTGTTGTTGAGGGTTTTAAAGGTTTATTACTGAGCCAATAGCTGGCAGCTGCTTTGGGAATGATCCAGCCTATTGTGTAAATATGTTTAGGCAGTTTTTTAAAGTGCAAATATTTCAGCATAATGAACATCCTTCTGAAAAACAGCAGCACAAACCACGGCTCAACCCTTAACATCGCCACTGCTTTCCAGGGGGAGAGGGAGGGTATTCAAACACAGTAATAGGGATAAAAAGCTCTGTGCACGTGTGGATCCAGCGCTTGGATCTGAAGGCACTTTGCAATTCTGTCGTCGTAACTCAGGCTAAATGAGTTACATGCAATGGTCGACRCAGCCCCCTCGAGGCTGGGGGGTACCTGGAGCGCCGCACACCAGAAAACAGAGTTTTACCAAATTGCACACATGCAATTTGAGAAACGTACCCTGAGCAAAGAATCAATGTCCTTCTTCTCGTGGCCACCCTCCCACAGGTCTTCCTTGCCACAGGGACAGAGAGGTTGGCTTCAAATCCTCCTGTCTGCCACAGAGCAGGGAAATCCAAATTTTTCATTAAAAGATAAAAAAAAAACTTAAGCAAGTTCAGAACCCTCYTTCTCTCCCAAAACATCACATCTATTCCCGCTGGATTATTAAGAGCCCAGTTCAGTACCGCACTTAAACATACACTTAAATCCCATTAACCTCACTGGGACTTTGCACATGCATAAGCTTAATCAGGTATTTCAGGACTTCCTTGTCTTTTYGCCCAAGAAAAGAGAGTTCCCTTTATCTACTAGTAGGTGAAATGTCTCAAAATGGCCTTRGGGCTCAGGGCAGCAGAGAGGAAAAGGAAATCCATATGGACAGGAGTTTTCCTGCTGTAAAACTCCTGCACTCGTTGCTTGCACATCTTCGTGTTCACAGCAACCTTTGTTCTGCGGCATGTAAGGCCGTGTGCTTGCTGTACGCTCAACGCTAAGCCGTCTCCTTGCAAACCATGTTTCGCGTTCGCCTAGACCTCTTGCTGTATTGATTGAAAGCCGAGAATATAAAGGGACTGGAATGAATCAGCTTTGTTTTGTTTGCTTGTTTTCAAGTGTGCTTTGAAGGGGACTAGGCCAGCGATCTTATTGCCAGGGGAGCCGGATCTGAGAGCGGGGAAAGCACGGCACGCCACTGCCGGAGGTGGCGGCGGGGAGGGGAGAAGCCAGTCCTCCGTGTTGGCATCTCCCAASGGACCCCCGTGCCTCCCCCCGGGGTGCAGCGACACCTCCTCCAGCTCTGGAGGGCTCTCCATACGCAGAGCGGAGACGACGTCTATCCCAAAGCATTCGTAACTCAAGTCACCTGGAATTCAAGTCCCTCTTTTTTCTTTACAGATACAGGACATCAAAGGCAAAGCGAATACAACAAAGAAAAAGGAGGCAGAAACCAGGGTTCCTAAATACATCATTGCCCTGCAAGATGCTTCAGGGTTGAGACTGACAGGTACCTAATACCCTAGGGTTTCCAAAAAAGGCATTTACCTACGCAATTTGAGGAATGACCACCGATTTGAGGAGGTCCAGTTTAGCCCTCCTTAAYGACTGCGTGCAGTTGCCAGGGCTCCGTCTTGCAGCACCACAGCTGGAAAACCTGCGGCTATTTCCGAGCCCACCAGCAAGGCAATTCACACTCTTGCTGCAGCAGGACTTCGGAAACGAGGGCCTGAAGGGACTCCTTGTCGGCCACCTAAGTCCCCTCCTGTCCGACTGCTGGTGGRGAGCTGACGTTCAGGCCTGGCACATGGAGAGGGCAGGATTTGGGGAAATATCAGTTCAGTGCAATCCAAAGCGATCCTGGCCCGCAGCCAGGGCCTCAAGTTTTCACATGTGCTCCCATGAAGTGAAAAGCAGTCCTCACACCCAGCTGTAATTACAGCTGTGTTCTCACAAAGAGGAGACAGACCTTTAATTAAGAGAAGCTGGCTGGAGACRGGAACATTTCATCACTCACACCGCGAGGGCACATGCCAGGCTTTTAACAACAAAACCCAGTAGTCCTTCCCATGTGAGAGCCTCAGAGGTGGCTTCGCTTTCCCGCTCACAAGTGCAACCCAGGCTCCTCTCCCCCTCTTTGCCCGGCGCCCAGCCTGCAGGAGCCTCCCCTGTGCCGGCTGCGAGCCCCCCGCACAAGACACAGCACAGAAAGTCCCCTGCAAACACAACGCTGGAGACGTGACACAGGACCCTCCGCGCTTGCCCACGCCTGGTGTGCATGGCTGCGTGCAAAGCGATGCCCTTCGCTTCGTGCCTGCATCCTCTGCCCAGGCTCAGCCTTCGGCAGTCGCATCTTCTTCCTCCTCCTCCTCCCGCCACTGCAGCAGCCTCGGTTGCTTCCACCAGCCGGTGAGCCATCACGTCCCCTGATGCCTGACTAAGTGCCACGAGCGTGCAGCTGATTGAAGAACCCCAAATAAACCTGCCTTATCGTAAAAGAGTCTTTAGAAGATGCCGCAGGTTTCCCCCCTCGTAAACACGCCCTGCTGTGAAACCATCTCACGATGCTACGGAGGGAAGGCAGAGCCTGTGCACGCTCTGCAAAGCTCAACGCTGCCATCGCCGCAGTGCTCCCCAGCGACCCCCCAGTCACCACCTTTGCTCTGCCGCCCGCCGCACAGACCTGCGCGACGCTCCGTCCCATGCTTCTGCACCGGTACCACCAGGCACCATAGCAGCCAGGTACCACAAGCAGAAAAAGGCCAGCAGGTAGTCACACACATGAAATAGGCACCAGACCTCTTCCCTGCATCCTCTCAGGCAGGATCAGTGCCTTCCCTGCAAGACAGGGATCCTGCACAGCTGGGTCACCTGCCACAACCCCATTTGCTTTTGCAGAGGGCTACAGGGAAGCAGGGCACTGCCCAGACTCCTTGGACCTGGACCCACCCAGCACGGACATCTCCACCCATTGCAGCCGCTGACATCCAGCCACCACAGCAGCCCGCCTGATGCTGACAGGCAAAGCTACTGCATGCCTAGGCGAGACGTGGAGTACAGTAAAGAGCAGCAGCACGGGTGTAAAATGGTTTCTATTCCAAGCATGCAAAGAGTTGCCCCAGCTGGCAACAGTCTTCAGCATCTTCAACACAGGAAGATCTGGCTACCTGGGAGGCCACTTCTAACCCCCATCCCCATATCTCTGTCCTCTGCATCTCCCGGCTCTACCTCATACCCACAAAAAGGAGCAAGCAGCACACCGGCGCTGCCCGCGCACACGTGCTGTTGAGGCGACCTGCCAAGCTCTACAGCACTTGCTGCACTACATGCTCAGAGCGACTGAAACAATTTGGGACTTGCATTCCTCGAGCTTGCTGTGAGCAGCGGGTTTGGAGGGCATCCGAGCAGGCCCACCGTGCGTGCACGGAGAAACAAGAACTCCTTCCCAGATGGAGAGAGAATTCAAGGGCACTGCTATTAAAGCCGGTTCACTGCAGCCCAGCTGCACTGTGCTGTGACAATCTGTGATGGGAAACCTATGAGTTGTGGCCTCCCCCTCCACCTTCAGCAGTGGCTGAGAAACTGTCCATTCGGAAATGGGAAAGAATTCATTTCAATTAAACGTGCCTGGCGCACCAAACRAAACCAATTAATTCTCCCCATCTGAAAGCTGATTAAGGCAGGATATCTGGATAAATGGATAAYAACAGGCTAATAACCCCCTCCCATCCCCATGCACACACACGCCGGTGCCACTGTGCGGTTTTTGACACAATGTCGCCAGCGTAATTGCAGCATCTGTGAATAATCTTCTCGGAGTGAATTAAGCCACCGAGCGCAGGCTGCAACATCCCTGGGAAGCAGGGAGCGACTGGGCGAGGAGGGCCGCCCGCTCTCCCTCCGTCCGCTCTCCTTCTCCTGCTGCTGCTCCCTCCCCTGCTTCCCTTCCTGCTCCTGCTCCTGCTGCCTACAACAGCACCGACGGGGCACAGCTCTCGCCAAGACTGTCCTGGGGGGCCAGTGCAATTGGAAGTGGGGCACAGGAGGCTTTTAGGAAGGGGAAAGTGTGGGCAATGGCAGGAGAGATCAGAGATGCAGAAAAGAGGGAGAGAGAGTAATAAGAAAGTGATGGGAGAGAGATACAGGGATGGAGAAGGATGAAAATATTAGGGAGTCTCACTGTAACCAGCGGCTGTGCACTTACTGCCACCCTGGACCACCCACCCTGCCTGTCTGACCCAGGGAGGTGATGGCAAAGCCCCCCTGCTGCACCGAGCATTTCGGAGGGCACGGCCAGAAGGCAAGAGAGCCAAACGCCGCTCCCAGCTCCGTCCCTGCCCCAGGCATCCCGCGGGAATTTCACCAAATCGCTTCACATCTGGGCCTCAGCTCTTCGCCTCCAAGCCAGGGACACCTTGTTCCCTTCCCAGCTTGGAGCACAAGCTCTGCAGGACGAGGACTCCCCGAGGGGGCAACGTGGACGAGCGCGCGCTTCGCTGCCGCCCCGCGTTCCCGCTCSTTGGCCGAGCGGCACCGGCCGACCACAAGCGCGACAGCCGGCCCTGCCGCRACAGCCGGCCCGGAGAGCCCTCGCGGCTCCGCCAGCAGCGCTGCCGGCGCTTCCCTACGCCGCCCCGCTCCCCATGGGGGTTATTAGCTAGTGTTTAACTGCGCTGTTGAATTAATTTCCCCATCCTTCCCCCTCGACTTCCTTGCTCTGCACTCCCACGACAGGTCAGCGGTGGGGAAGCGAAAGCGCTGTCTGAAGCCGCCCTGCAGAGCGAACAGACCGTCCCAGGACACCGGCTCCGGGTCAACGYGCGCGTCAAAGCTTCTCCAGCACCGGCCGAGGAAGCGCCCTTGGGAACTGCCAGAGCGTCTCCCCCCRCGCAGCTCTCGTTGCCGCGAACGCAATCAGACGCAACGAGCATCCGCAGCGCAGCCGGCCCTGCGGCAGCTCCAGGACGCGGTCAAGCGTCCTGTGATCGCAGCGTGGCGCGCAAGCTCATTTCCGAAAGGTTAACGCCGTGGGAAGAGCTGGCACACYGGCGCAGCCTGCCCCCGCTCCGCAGATCGCCTGTGCACGTGCCACAAAACGAGGGCCCAGTCCGGGCTGCGAGCCAGCGGAGAGGGGAGTTTCCTTCCCCGACGAGCAGGGAAACCCTGCACACYGCACTCGGGTCTCCACTGGCCCCTCGTGGGGAGACGCCTCCCCCGTCACGGCCACCCCAAGGTCCCCGCTGCCCCTTTCGTCCTCCTCTGTCCAACCCCGGCTCTGCAACTCCTTCAAACCAGCCTTACAAAATCCCCCCATCAAAGCACCCCCCGCTAACCTAGGCCGAGCATCGCTACTGTACGGGGCAGCTCCCGGAGCTACGCGGAGGCTGGGACACTCGTGTCCTCGGTGAGCTGAAACTGCTGAACCCCAGAAATAGGAAAGACAGCGAGAGAGAGGACAGCGGGGGAAAGGAGAAAGCCATCAAACCCTCTCCGGCCTTTCTGGCATCCTTGCATCCCGGAGTCACACGCGACAACATCAGCAGAGCTGCTATTCCCCGTCCGCCCAAACTGCCAGAGCCCCAGCCCCAGAGCCCGACCCGAACGCCGAGGCTTGGARACGTCCCATCCTCGGTCACGGCCCCATCTGCCAGCTTCTTTTTGACCCCTGCAGTCACAAAGCCACCAGAAAGTTATTTTTTCCTCCCTCTTTAAGCCCTGCTCCCTTCTCTCCGCGAGGAGAGTCAATTAAAGCTCCTGGCTCTGGCCGCTTGCAAAGCGACTTGACAGCAGCGGCGAGGGGCGGCCAAGGGAAGGAGGGGCTGCCGCGCCGTTAGCTTCGGAGCTGGCAGCACTTCTCCAGCTCCACTTGCTTTTTTCAGTCAGAAAGTGTTGATTAGTTAAAAGCGCTTTCCGATCGGGTATTTTTGGTTTAGAGCAATCTCCGAGCCAAATCACACACTGAGCAAAACAAAGATCTCAATCCCGCTGCCATTTTCTAATCAAATTTCCTTTTACTAATGTGACAGGCCTGTTTTGGAAAAAAAAATAAAAAATCTAAATTTGAAGCTAAAATCAAGTTAGATCCCAAAGCGAAATGGGAATCGAGATGAAATACTTCAATTGAGCTAATAAAGGGCTTCTACCTACACCTTTCGGTTCACGAACCACCTCCTGAGCTCTTGCATGTTGGGCTTTGTGCAGGTGGTGGGTATCGAGGTCTGAATTGTTTCCACTCGACACAGACAGACACCCCGACGGTTTGTTTTAAGACAAGAGAACCATCCTCTTGTCCAGCTTCGGCGTTACTGCAGGCTGGTTCCAAACGCTGGTGGCCCCGTGTCCCTCCTGCTGCCCCACCACGGTACCCTTCCCATCACCTCCTCTCCCACCACACTCCCATGCGAGGAACCGTGGCCACCGGCACATCCCAGGGACGGGTGCCCCCCCGTCCCCCAGACAAACAGAGACGGAGGACATTAAAACACCCTGGGAGGAGAAACGTTAGTTACACATTACGTGCTGCGCAGCAAAGCCCTTCTGATGAATAGTCCCCAAGACAAACAAAATCCTTGCCAGGGGTAGCCACCTTAATCTTTAATTTTATACTGTGCAAAGGGAGGGGAGGAAATTGAATTTGCCTGCTCAGAGAAGCCACGTATACCCCATCGCGCGGGGGGAGCGCCACGCGGGGACGGGAGGAGCAGGCCTTCGCACGCGGGCTGGCGCTGGACTGAATTCAGAAGCACACATCTCATCAAAATTAAGCCAAGCCCGCGCAACGCTCCTCTCTTCAGGGGAGTCCTGGCCTCCTGCTGAAGAAACAGCTTTGCCTGAGGGGAGAGCGTGAACGGGAGAGGAATATATAGCCATATGKTCCTAGAAAAGCTTGCCTGCATGGTAAGGTAAAGGCACAAGGCTAGGAGAGAAGAGAGAGCGAGCCCTTTGGCAGTGAGAAATACCACTTTTGGAGGCAGCACACAGTCGTACCGGGCTCCTTGGTCTTTCTAGTCTCCCCCTTGCTCCAAACAGGAACTCTTGGCCCCCAGCTAACGCTCTCAGTATCTGACCTCCTTTCTTGCCATTATCACAAATAAAGTGCTCCCCCATGGGACAAAGGAAGCCAAAAGGAGAATAACAACCCACGTGTTTCGTACAAAGTGCTGGGAACCTCATTCGCCCTCCCGGTCCAAGCCTGCATGGTCCTTGGTCAATGTCGCGCACCAAGAGAGCCCTGCCCGCAGAGGTGGCACCCGAGAGGACAAGGAGGCTGCTTAAGTCTTTGCTAGTCCCAGCCCTTGGCAGAGAGCAGGCCTGCCTATAGAGGGGCTCTTTGCATGCGTTGCCCGTATGCCATTCTCACCTGAGCTCGGCCAACAGGGACCATTGCCAAGAGCATCGCTTGGGGCCAAAGAGACACGTGGCTCTCCTCCCACTTTGCCTATTGCACAGCCTCATCCCTGCCTGCCCAGGGGCTTCCTATCAGGGTTTCAAACACCAGCAGGGATTTTCCAGAGACGGCAGATGACTTTGCAGGGTCAATCTGCGCACCCGCTCCCCCAATTTGAGATGCTAAGGATGGGACAGCCAACGCTGCACAGCCAAATGGAGGAAACACTCCCTCAGTGAAAGTCAGACAAATGTTTTCCATCAAGTAGTTTTCAAAACAAGCTTTTCTCTCCTGGCAGCCTCAGCTAAGGGCTGGAACAGACTCCAGCATACAAACAGGACCAAAGGAATCCAAATGAGGCCAAATACACTACATGCAAGAAAACAAATAACGAAGAAAACAAGGTCCACGTGAGCACTGCTCCCTGTCCTGTATCCCCCATTTCGAGAAGCAACCCATCCTGCCCTCTACCTACAAAGTCCCTCACTTTAACTCATTCTGGGGCATAATCGAGGACCAGAGCCACCTTCAGACATCAGCAGGGCTTGGTTGTGCGAGGGCAGATTTGCTGACCCTCCTGTTTCTACCAGTCTGCTCTAATTAGAGCAAACAAGAGCCACTGCTTCTTTCCAGCCCAGAGGCCGTTTGTGCCGCCTCCTACAACCTCACTCTGCTTTGGGCCGCCAACTCCTTCGGAGAGTGGGCAGAGCCTCACTGCACGCAGCCAAAGAGGGCAGGAAAGCCCACGCACCCCCTTCTGCAACTGCGGCCCTCTGCCCAGGGAGCTGCTCCGTAGAGCACTGCCGTAGCCTCCCTCCCTCCTGCTGAGAGTCACAAGACCACTGTCGCAAGCCCTCCAGCTTCTTCTTCTTATTGCCAGGTGCAAAACAAATTTATTGTTTTAACATTCCCAGCATCACCTTAGGGCTCCCTTTCCAAAGGACACTTGAGATAAAAATCTATGAGACAGCCAAGCAATTGCAGCAGGCAATTTAATGTAATAGCCCCAGGTAGCAGAAGGAGTGGAAAAGCCTGTCCCAGTAGCACCAGGCAAGTAAAATTACACACTCAGCGACTGCTTCACTGTCTGGCCTATAAATGCTCATCACAAAACAAGGCCAGTTTGCAAACAAGGTTTTAAATTAAAGGAAGGGAGAAGCATGCGCGCAAACCCAGCAAGGAAGGGCTGATCAGGTCAACAGTACACGGGCTTCGCCAGGGACATCTGCAACAGGGCACTGCCGCCCTAAGCCACAGCACCTCTTGCCCACCACCGACRGGTCTTGCTAGAATGGGCATCCCAGGGGTAAAGGAATCTGAACTGAAGTTYGTTTCCCAAGACTTCTCACTTCCAAGTCAGCCTCCCCTCGTTTTCCCCCCCTTCTCCCTACGCATATTTCAGTGCTACTCTTTATACAGTGCAACTAAGCTCAGAGGAGCCTCCCTGGTAGACACARCCCAATCGATACCTTCTGCAGCAACCAGCCGCACAGAGCACAGCCCTGTGCCACGGAGCGATTTCTGTCCTTGCGCCAGAGAGGGGACACGCTACACTAGTGGGGGTCAAGGGACTCCACAACGCTCGCAAGCTGTGAGCTGATGAAAAAAGCAAGATAAACAGCACCACAACAAGGAGGTCAAGAACCTGCATCGTGCTTCAGCTTTCCACTTTTTTCCATAGCGACCACCTCTCCAGGCTGGGAACACCTTCCGTACGCTGGTCAYGCGCTTCCCCCCGGGGAGGTGGTGTCACAGCTACCCCAATAACGAGGCCCAGCAACACTGTATATTGGCTCCATCCAGGCAAACAGCAAGTTGGCACTTCAGAGCTTAATAAGCAAGTGCTTCATTTGCAGCATATTGTTCCCCTGCACACACTGATCCTCCCTCCTCTATTTCATACGCCTACCACCACTGATGACTACCAGCTCCAGGCAGTAAGGGGACAGTAGCCTTTACATCAAACCCTAGAGAGCCCTTGCTCCTGGCTAGGGTTGCAGAGCATAGTGATACCAAACTATCCCTTCCAACGACTTGCTATGCACCAGAGACCCCAGGTGAGGACGTGTAACAGCACATTGCCCTGATTCACACCTTGCACATGACTTCCTGCTCACCGAGGCAGGAGGGAGGGCAGGCTGAGGGGTCGAGCACTGCCCTTGCGCTTGACATATTACGTTCCGTTCCCAGCTTCTGTCACAGCTCTATCTGGCCTTATAGTCATTTAGCTCCTGCATCATAGTGTCCTTTCTGCAACTCAAGAATAGTGCTTCCCCTGTTTCACAGGAGTGGGACAAGGATAAATCCATTACGATCTGACAGGTGCAATGAGGATCACAGAAGGACGGTCGGTTACTGGATCTAAAACCAGGTGCCCTCACCCCATACCCTAGAAACACCAGAAGAGCAAACCGGACGGGGTCTGTCTGCTTTAAGATCAGATGCTGAATGTGTCTTGCACAAATGTACAGGAACCCTAGGCAGGGGAAAAACAAAAGGGCCTTCACAATTGCTGCAGCACTTCGTGGCACCTGCCCAAGGCACCAAACGTCCTGATCCCTGCAGGAATTGATTGTTGGAGCAAGAAGAGGAGAGACAGCGATGTGGAGTACAGGCATTTCTGCCTGCAAGCCCCTGGATCTGGGGTGAGCTACCCTGGGCTGAAGGAAGGAGACGATAGGAAAGGAGAAGGTCAGCTGAAGATCTTCAAGAGACTTCCTCAAAAAGTGATGGAAGCTCTTAGATCTCTCCTCTTAAAAAGCACCAGCTCTGCTGCTACCATATATTCCCCTGCCCCTACCATGCATTCCCTCCTGCTGCAAGGCATTTGCTTCCTTTCTCTGACTAGCATGTCCCCAAGGCTCCCGCGTCCCAGGAGAAGAAGGAGAGCGCTGCCCAGGGCATGGCTCTCTAGGGCTGCCTCCCACCCTCTCTTGCCCAGGAACTAAGTAGGAACCCGCTCTCTGAGCTCCCTGAAAGYAACCTCACTGTCCAGCTCAGACACCAACCACCTCCTATTTCACCTTTCTCCTCCAAGCCCTTGGATGAGTTGAACCTCAGTGCTGCGGAGATGAGCGGCAGCGGTAGTTGCCCTCCACACGCATGCACCTCTGGCATCACCGACCCAAGAAGCCGTCAGGCTGCAACAGAGGAGCAGCTGAGCAACTCCAGGGGCAGGGGACAACTGTCAGCCTGTATTCCTGCTGGCTAAGGCAAGCAAAATATTTGAAGCTAAATCCTTGGAGCAAAACATTTACAGGAAAAAGACTTCAATCAATCACTTCAAACCACCTGCTTATTTAAATCAGGCCAAAACACTAAAATTTACTTGAAAAATTACTCTTTTGCAAACTTGGGCTGAAGTCAACATGCTACAAATGAAGCGTGTTTTATTGCATTTTCTAAGGCCGCTCCTCGTCAGGTCAACCACAGTCCAAACCCAAATCTGCTTCAGAGTGAGGCCCTGCAACAACTGCCTGGGGGGAGTGGAAGCCTTGCAGAACAGGCTACAGAAACATCCAGCAGGAATGACAAAGGTTTATTGATCCTGCCCAGGGGCTACAGCAGCGGATTCAATGGCTTGTCCAAATCCCTTCCACTTCTGAGATCCTATGAAAGAGTAATCCTGATCCTGCAAAAGCTCAAGAGTGGCTTTACTCATTGGAGTATCCCAACCGATGTCAGTGCCATTGACAGGTTAAGCAAGCGTGTGAGGTTTGAAATATTCCCCAAAATTAATTTTATTTAAAAAACAAACAAACAAACAACTGCCTCCCCCCAAAAGACGACAAAAACTTCAGTCACAAACGAACACACCTTCCAAAGTAAAACTCCTTCAGCAGTAACCTGAAAAACTTGTTTAAGAAAGTTACATTGAGTTGGCGTTTCCTAAACAAGCCAACACTTCAAAACCAGTGCATAGCTACTTTTCTGCTCAGGCAGAAAGAGTGAGATTTTCATTTGTACCCAAGTTACTTCAGACCCTGACTCCCACCGATTTCAAAACTCCAAAGACTGAAGGCAGCTTTCCAGGGAAGTTCAGTGCAGTGAAACACATTGATGGTTGCATATATAACAAGAGTCATTTGCTTATCCACTTCATGTTTGAGTTTTGGGTATTTGCACTGTCAGGATGTTTTCCAGCACAGATGATCATTTCAATTTGAAACTTCTCAGAACAAAAATGTACAATTAGCAATTCCCCTACCAATTAGGAAAGGAAGAAAGAAGTCCAAGACACTTTAGCAATTTAAGTCTGTATAAATGGAAAAAAGCAAAGAACTAGTTATATATGAATGCAGTTAAATTAAAAAAAAAAAAGCCATAATTTCTATTTCTGATCATCATGCCTTTTATAGTCTGGCTCAGTAAAATATATATACACACACATATATAAAAAGTGTATATTATATATACACATAAACACACACAAACAATACGCATGAATTGGTTTTGGTCGTAATTCAGCTCTGCTTATTTGCCTGCTGAAGAGTCACCGTGGGATTCCCAGACGAGGGAGGGTGCACGCGATCCAGCCGCTGCCCGCCGGGGAGAAGGCGAGGTGCTGACGGGAGCCGAGCGCCCTGCAAGGGCGAGCGAGCACCGCGCGGCCCCAGACGCGAGCGGCGATGCCGAGCGCGCGGGCAGGCGTGCGGTCTCAGCTCAGCCGCATCGGGAAGGTCAAGCATATGGCAGGCACGTGGGGGGCTCGGAGGAAGAG
Organism: Apteryx rowi; assembly: GCF_003343035.1. Lineage (NCBI taxonomy): Eukaryota > Metazoa > Chordata > Aves > Apterygiformes > Apterygidae > Apteryx > Apteryx rowi. Next base: position 2,536,167 of record NW_020447863.1, on the reverse strand, counting down.
AAACTCTTCCTCCTACTAGCAATTTTTTGGGCCTCGCGCATCGTGAGCCAAGTCTCCAGCTGCCTTCAGTCGAGAAGGGACAAGAAGAACAAGGGCATTTTTCTCTGATATCAAACAGGACGCTACACGAGCACGGCCAGGCCTTTGATGCGATACAGCCGGCTTCAAGGCTACCTGGGTTTTGCATTCAGGGCTGGTCTCAGCTACAAGTGCATCAGGCTGCAGCTGTGCGACCGCTTCTGGGGAGCCCGTTAGAGGCAGAGAAAACACCCCTGCACCCTGCTCCCCCCCAGCTCCGCGCTGGAAATGGAGCTGCCCTGCCAGCTAACAGCCACGCGCAGCTTCAGGGCTTCCCCCCAGGCCTGCAAGCTGAGAGCTGYGTATCTTATACGGACCACGTTCACAGTCTGGATGGGAACAGCCCTTACATCTAGAAGTGAGACCCCAACACCAGGGAGGCAAYGGGCCATGCAAAAAACACTTCCAGAGCTCACGTGAAACGGGCAGTATCTCTATATCTCTAGTGCACGTATGCCCCTGGAAGTGAAGTGGGGACGGAAGGAGAAGACAAGCAGCCTTCGGGACACATGGTGGAGTTTTGCACTCTCCCAGTGATGGCACATCTCAAACCAAGCCCACAAAACCGGCATGACATCCCTCATCCTTCCTGATACACAATCTCACACAAGGACCAGCAGCAGAGCAGAGATACCAGCAACACATTTGCAACACCCACCTCGGCCACACAGACAGGCTGAAACGAACCTTCCTCCCCAGCCAAAACTGGCCCATCGAGTCCCACACCAGTAGCCTTCCACTAAACTCGCAGAAGTTGCCGGGGTGGCAGCATCGGCCACCCTGGGAGACCCCAGAGCCCTTCTCAGCAACAGCCACACCGGCTTCGCATGCTGTTCGGCTGCGCCGCGGAACAGCGGCATGCCAGGGTCAGGACATTAGCAGTCCTTTTAGCAGGAAAGAGACCTACCGAGACACGTGTGCACACAGCGACCAGGGAGACAACCCACGTTTCCACACTCTCAATCTCTGTTTTTAAAGGTGACAGACAGCACCRAGCCAGAGAGCCGAGAGGTAGCAGACACGGCACCGCTCCGGCAGGCGCCCTTTGCGCTGAAATATGGGATTCTATTTATATGGTCAGAACAAACATTATCTCATAGCCCACGCTCTGATCTGCCGCTGCACTGTGTTAAAAAGTCATTAGCACCTTCCTGAGCAGCAGTCGGCAGTGCACACCAGCGGACACGTCCTTCCAGCGCCGCGGGGGCACAGGGAGCGAGGGAAGAAGTTGCCACAGAAATTCTCAGTCCAGACATGCCAATTCGAGGACAGAACACTTTCCAGATCAAGTCTGCCCCACTTCAGCCTGCAATATGACATTGTTGTTTTCCCTGGTTTCAGAAGCAGCTAGATCTGAAAAGCATGTCCTCATATACTACTTTAAGGACRCTTTGGAAACTTGCTCCAGAACAGCTCTTCCATCCCTTCTGCCTGCAGAGAAGCCCCAAGCCTCTGGAGTGGGGAAAACCTTGAAGGACAGAAGTGAGGATGGAGACCTTGGTGAGTGGGTAAGAGAAGAACTGTTAGGGACAGATAAAGCAGGAGTCTCCAAGGGTATCTATCACAGGGAAGGGGCAAAAAGCACAGGAGAAGGCTCCCAGCTGTGGGAAAAGGGAACCAACGAAAATWAAGTTGGAGGATGTAGCAATAACTGGGACGTGGAAGATGCCTAGGTTTACTACCAACTCTGTTTGTGCAGCTTGGTTAAATCTGTCCTGATCCTCATGATAAGGAGGGGCCCCCTGTGCACTCCTCACGCCTCCAGCCGTTCCCCCCCGCGAGGGGACCGGGTGGGAGCGCTGTGCTGCAAGGATGCGGCAAGGACCGTGGTGGGGCCGTGAGCCCAGCCAGGCCTGTGACTTCACTGACTGCTGCAGAAACCTAAATTCAGCAGATTCCTATGAATCCTGAGGGTGCACAAGGGGAAGGGTTGGCAAGAACAATTTGTCCCCAAAATTACTCCTTACAAAACATTGCCCATGCCCAAGCTAAGGATATAAGCCTTCTGTGAGAGAAGCCTGGAAAAGCAACATGGCCACATCCACCTTGACTGAATCTTCAAGGCAGCAGCTAACACAAGCTGGCCAGGCAGGAACAGTTCAGAGTGGCTCTACAACCCTACCCTCCGGTTTCTCTGTGCATTTGTCCCTTCTTATGACCGTACCCCCTTCTCTTGCACCCGTGCCTGTTTTCTCCTCATCCACTTACTCAGAGTCTGAAATCCCTTCCCAAGGGGAGTTCTCATTTTATTCGAATGTGACCACCCACAAGGTGGGTCTCACATCCTTTGTCTCTAGGGCCTGCCCTTTCTCTCTACCAAAATCAACGTTTCAAACCATCTGCATTCTGCAAAACCCTGACAAACAATATGCCCTGTACTGAAAATACACGCAGCCAGGCAGGTAACAGGCAGCTCGGGGCTCCTAGGTCCCATGCCTGATGGACCAGTAAGCCCCTAAACACATCTCTTCCCTGCTCTGCGCCTCATCATTCCCAGGTACAAAACAAGGATGCTCCATGACTTTTGCAAGCGCTTTGAGAAAAGGCTGAAGGACATGAGAACTACTGAAGAATGACTTATTACCAGTTATTGCATTAGTTGACCTCCTAACCAAGATCTCAATACTGTTGTCTGCCACCCAACGGTGGGAGGCTGTGTCAACAAAGAGGTGTTTCAAGGTGAAAGGAACAGGATGGGATTTTTCCACATTACTAGATTCACAACCTCTCCTCAGATTTTCTGCCGCTGTAAGCAGAGGAGAAAGTTAGACCTTCTGCTTGCTCCAGCAGAAACAGATCAATGACTGCTCAGCCAAGGACATAAGAAGCCACACACTGGACACCAATTGCATGAGGAGAAATACCCTTCCCTGCTCCRGAGCCTAGCAGTGAGAGGCAGCCTTGGAAAGGGAGGACACACACACGAACCCCATGTGCCTGCTCCAGACAACGTGGCACACTGCTCGACTCTGAAATCAAGCACTGACATGGGACATTTCCCTGGTGGAGTCAAAAGATCATGAATTCAAAACTCCTCAGCCTTGAGACTCAACTAAATATGGAATAAGCTGCACCCAGGCTTCTCAGGACAACCCCTAGGCCTGTAAAATTGAATAAAATCCAGTCCCAGGGAAAGCCAAGTTGTCCGCCTACTGGCTTACTGCTCACCCCGGAGCTTCCAGACATGATAAAGGCCTTGTGCTGTAGGAAGGCTAGAGGGGACAGCTACAGCACGGAGACATCCCTTCCCAGGCTATGAGTTCCATAAAGCTGAAGTTTTATCCTAGACCTACACCAGCAAGAAGGGCTTCTTGCACCCCTGAGAACCAGCAAAGCTGCAGCAAGYGGGACCCTCAACCAGAGAGGTTATTTTTCCAAAGGGAGAGCAAGGGAAGAGCAGAACCACCACGACAACCCAGGGGCTCTCTCCCTGCTGGGAAAGGGACAGCTGGTGGAAGATGCATGGCTCGTCTACCCCTCGCCGTACTTCAAGCAATGACTCTACTATGCTTCCAAATTCCAGCTGCCTAAGCAATTTTTGCAGATATTTCCTCTTTTCTCACAATCATTTGGCTAATAAGACGAGCAGGTTGGGCTCATTTATTTTGGACACTGTTCTTGGGTCATTAGCAGAAAGGCTAATCATTGCATTGGCAGAAAAATCCCACTTCTGCTTCAGAGCTGGCTGCAGAGCAAGGGGAGGGGGAAAGAGAGCAGGAGTTAGACAGAGCCTTTAAAAAAAAGAAGTTACATGCCTCTAGAAGTGGAATTTTCCTCTCCTATTTCCCAAGGTATCCACAGCTAGGATGAAGCGGGCAGACTTCAGCGCCCGAGGCTGCTTTTCAGAGCTTGTACTCTCCCACGCACGTGCCATCCCTGACGGTGCGGGGAGGGAGCGCCGCTCGCAGTGGCAGCCCAGCCTCGCGCGGCGCAGCAGGAGCAGCCGGCTCCCTCGCCGAGCCTCAGCGACGCGCCTGCGCGGTCGGGCGAAGCCCGGAGCTCTGGGGAAGCAGCCCCTTCTCCACCCACAGGAAAACCAGGCAGGAATCCAAGAGCCTGAAAGCGCAAGGCGCCGGAGCCCCTTCCGGGTTGGTCTGAGGTTGTAAGAGACTGGAGCATGCTGGATGCGATGCCCAAGCTCCACACGCGACACCTGAGCACACGGCTGCTCGCACAGGGCCGCTGAGATGTCTGAAGAGCAATTTGTATTCAGCGGCGCAGGCTGGCTGCCGGTGGGGATGCTGAACTGCAGGGCATTCGTACAGCTGAAGCGGGGCATTTGTACAGCTGAAGCTCGCATTTCCAGTACGGACCACAAAACTAAGCCCTTTCCATCTCTACCGCAGGAGACGAGAAAGCGGAGGCACAGAGGCGAGGCAGCATCCTGCGGCCACCCGCAAACACGACGCGGCCAAGCAAAGGCTGCTCCCCGGGCTCTACCAGAGCGCAGCGATCTCTCTCCAAGGGCACAAGTGCCCCAGAAAAAAAAACCAGCCCRTGGAGTCACCCTGCCCTACTAATACCCAGCAAACGGGCGCAAAGCTGCTCCCCCCGCTCTCGCCTCACGTTTCAGCAGAAGCAGATGCTGCCGTCACTGCCTGACCTGGCAAGGGCAGAAACGAGGGGTGGGGGAACGGTTGCTGGCGCAGCACAGGTAATCTCCTCCTCTATCAGATTCGCGGTCAGCAGCCGTCCCGCTCCCCCCTCCTGGGGCTTCATCTGGCCCCAGATGTCCTAGCCTGCGCGTGCTGCCAGGGATCCCGAGACGCCGTGACCTTGGCTCCTCTCGGCAGCGTCCTTGGGGCCAGCGCAGCCCGCTGCCTTCGGAGCCCCCCGGGAGGTTTTCGGCAGCCATCGGTCAGCTGTGCCCTTCCCCTCCCGCTTTCYGGAGCGTCGCAGCTGAGAACCCAAAGGCGCTCGCCAAGCGAACGCTGCAAAACGGCTAAGGGGAGGCAGCCAAGCTTCCCGCGCCGGGCAGGGCGGGGGAGGACGGGGCAGGAAAGGACGGAGCGGGGGCTGTAAGCAGGAGGGATGCCAGAGGAGCTGCCCTTTCGCCTTCCCGCGGCGCCGCTCCAGGTGCGGCACCAGCTTGCCTCGGGCCACCCGGGGCCCAGGGTCTCCCCGGCTCACCGCGGGCACGGCATGCCGCGCTCCCCAGGCTCGTGCGGCGGCCAAGCCCCACGGCAAAGCCGGAGCTCTCGCCAGAGACGGGAGAAAGCCGAGTGACAAAAGAGGAGCTCGGGCTTGCTCTGCAGGGCTCTTTTACCAAAGAGAAAAAAAAGAAGATTTGGGAGCTAATTTAGAGCTTGTATTTCCCAAGCCTTTTCAGACACTGAGGCTATTGGCAGCCGGCATTACGGCCCCTGCCAGTCTCCGCAGCTATACAACGTCCTTTCATTGGCAAGGGCAGCGGTGGGGAAAAAATAACACAGAAAAACAAGGGACATGTGATGGAGAGCTTGGCTGAAGGCTCCCTCCCCCTCGCAGACCTGCATGCCAAGGAGGAAGAGCACGAAAAAGCGAAAAGGGGCCATTTAGAAACAAAAAAAAAAAAACCCACACAGGTTGTTTTGTTAAGGGAAACGTGGCCAATCTGAGGAGGCAGAGCTGCGGCCGCAGGTGACAGGACATGTCCTGGGACCGTTCCTTCTCCCAGCAGGAGATGCAGAGGAGCAGCGAGGGACGCGGGGCAGGGTGGCGTCGTGCCGGCGCACGGGGCTCGCAGGCTTGGCCCGCTCCCTCCAGCCGCCCAGGGCATGCCAGCAGCGAGCGGGGAACTGAGGGAGAGCCGGGAGCCGAGCCCAAGCCCCGCACAGACCTGCTCTACAGGCCAGGGTAACACCATCACCCTCCCTGCCCTCAGTATCCCCATCCTCTGAGCACCTCCCCTTTGCTCGCTCCATAGGGAGCAGCCCATCTGGGCACAGAGCACCCGTAACACGTCTGCACGGCACGGGGCTCCGGGGCAGGTCCTGCACCCAGCGCCCGCAGGGAGCAAGGGAAAGCAGAGCTCGCGGTGCCGCCTTAGCAGTCAGGAAGGAGCACCTGAACTACGCGCAGCCCCCCTTGCCCCCACGCAGCTCTACAGAGCCTGCAAAAGCGGCGCCTCCACCTCGAGCCGAGACGTTTCGTCCGATTCAAGAGTCCTCGTTACCTCGGCCAGTCCTTAGAGAGCGGCACTGTTTGGTGCGCAGCTCCCAGCTCTGCTGATAGGTTTGAGCACACTGGGAGAAGCAGAGGGGTTTTGCGTGAAAATCTGGCAAGCCAAAACAGCAAGCTAACCGGCATGGATGTCCTGAGCACCCTCTCTTCTCCTGGATGTGAGCAGCAGTCCCTCAGAGACATCTGCTCTGCTGACGACGTTGCCTGAGAAGGGAGCTCGCCAGTGCCCAGAGGGTAGGATTTTGCTTGTAAAATACTCCGTAGCCTGAGCATCACACAGCTGGGAGCACCAGTCTCCCAGAGAAGAACAGATGAGTCTGATGTTTAACTGCTTTTTACAAGGGGGAAGAAAGGAAGGGGACAAATTGGGAAAGAAAGGGGACAATCGCAGCTATCTAACSCAGCAACGACTTGAGCTCAGCACACAAGCCCAAATCTCGTGTCAGGGCTAAGCTCCGACTCCCTAGCCGCATAGCAGTATGCTCTATTAAACAGGATTGTTTTATCTGAGGAAGGAAGCATAACCCCCACTCTCCTCCACTGCAGCAGAACGGGTAATAGGAAAGGTATCCCAGCATGTAAAGCAAACGTGACAAGACATCACCTGTCAGCAGTGATGCCCAGAAGACCGGCAAGGCATGGTAAGATGAAGTGTGATCACTTTAAAACACTGGCTGGCAGACGTACACAGCACATTACTTTATCATTAACGCTGTTCTTCCCATCTTTGTGCATCATGTTGGCAAGCTCAGCTACCATATAACTCAAAAGACTCAGCTACAGCGTGCAACGCCTAGAAAGCTTGAGCCAGCCCTAGGACCAGAGCAGCCTGGTCATATTTATGCAGYGCTCCCTCCGCCAGGACCAGCTAGGTTGGCAGGGCCAACACTTCTGCACGGCAGAGCCCTGCGGAGCACAAGTGGCTCAAAGCCAACGTGGGTGACCTCTGCCAGGGGCTGCCTCCCACCACGTGGCACACCCCAGTTATCCAGCCAAGCTCAGTCTGGGCATACACAGGTAGGGACAAGCACCCTTCAAGGGTTTGCATCTGCTGCAGGGCAATTTTTACCCAAATGTGTCTCAGCCGGGGAAAGGCAGTTCCACGCCACAATGAATGATCCACCATCCGACTATCGGAGAGATAGCACTGCCGGTGAGCACTGCAGGATGCTCAGGGCTGGCAGGCCCAGGAGAGGTACAAGATCCACAGTGGGATGTATAGGGACTGTGGTAGCCAAATCAGCAGCAGTCAATGTCCTAAGGTAGATGTGACAAAGGCCGTGAGAGCATCTTGCTTGAAAAATCTGTCCAGATCTGTCTGCCTGCCTAACTATAGGCTTGGCTGTCCCTGCAGAMCATACACCAGGCTGTTGAAATGCTCATATAAAGCCACACGTCCCTACCTTAGAGGTGGCAGAAGAAACACTGAAGCTAGAAAACAGCCCACCCAATTTCTCCCTCTCCAAAGGGCACAGGGTTGGGGAGGTATTGGGTCACTTAACTTCTCTGTTTTTGCAAGGTTATTCCCTAATTCACAGGACTAAGCACCAGCTACTGGAACAACTTGGATGACACCTCCTCCTCCTGCCTTTACTCCCTAGGCAACTGGAGGCTGAGTCGGGCTGTGTGGCAAAGGCAGCAGTCCAAGCACGTGGAGCGAGAGGAGAATTGCAAATAGCTTCACACTACAGTTACTGCTGAAGCATTAAGCCCAGCACATGCCACGAGTCCCTGGTGGTCCTGTAAAAGGACGGCCTAAATCTAGCGCTGAGGATGTCTTAAGACATTATTTCTGGGCATCAAGGTAACTCTCAAAGAGGGAGCTAAGATCTGTCACCCCAAAACCAATAGCATCCCAAAGCACCCGATTCACACGTTCAGTGCGATGCGAGAGCCAGTCACAGGCTGGCTGTGTCGGCCCAGGCTCAGCGAGCCGTAGGGAGTAACATTACCAGGCTGTCTTTGCAGAGAATGTAAGGCACCCAAAAAAGCCCTAAACTTGCAACTTTCAATCTGCTCAACGAGGGAGGGCACTGCCAAATCCAAATCCTCTCCTGTAAACTCAACCCAAGGGCACAAAGCTTACTTTATCACTGGGTCCTCAGCCACAAAGCTGAGAAGCATCTCACAGCTTGTTAGGTAGATGCTGCAAAGTGAGAGGAATCTTTGGCACTAACTCAAGTAACAGGTAGATGTATGTATAGCTTTTGTCTCATTTCTATTCACCTGTTTCTATAAACCTTACAGCATTTTTTGCCTATGCTCAGACTTTGCAAATGAGCATCTTCACCCAACCTTGCACTAAGGGTGACAAGTCACACACCACATCTTCAGCATGGAGATCTTCAGACCTGGGGCCCTAGGATCCTTCTCCCGGAACCCCAATATTTTTCTCCCGTGGCCTCCAAACAGTAGGAGGCTGCACACAGCTGAACAGTCAGGCAGAGAGCTGGTAACACAGGGGTCTATGGAGAGGACATTTTCTGTGGTCTAGCATTAGACTGAAATGCAACAAGGTAGTTGGGGACGTGCCTGAACCTGGAGACTCCCAAGAGACACCAGGCATCCAAACAGTTGCACGTTCTTCTTTAACACTCCCTTTAACCCTAACTGAGCCCCCACTAGAGGAAGGGGGCAGAAGTGGTTGCCCTGCCCAGGTCATTTTGCAAGACCCCAACTGCCCCAGGGATGCAGTGCAGGATTATCTTCCCCCAGACACAGCTCTCCTCTCTGAAGGATCCTGTCACTCTGCAGAGTCCTTGCGCTGCCTTATGGAGCCTCATCCCATCATGTGAGCGGGTCGTCGAGTTCAAATCATTAATTTCTATGGCAGARAGAGTCTGACAGGCCTGGTGCTGACATGAATAATGATGGATCTCCAGGAGAGGCCAAGCAAAACCTGCAGCTTAATCATACCAAGAGAGTCTCTTTGGGGCATTAACGCAGGACCAGCGCTTTCCATCCAATCATCCCCTTTTGCAATTTCATGCTGCCATGCAACTGCGGCTCACGTTGCTCTCCCCATCCAAACAGGGCTGCCCATCTGTTTACTTTTGCCTTATCACAGCCTGTCCCCCAACAGAGATGCTCTCTGCTCCCACTAGAGCTGAACGATGCTCCCAAAACGTTGCAATGTTTGCAAAATAAGCAGTAACTTCAACTCCAGAGCTGCTCTCTGCTCCCCCAGACCCTCCCTCCCCCCAAGCTCTTTGCAATTGCTGCCATCACCACCTCGTTCCCTCGGTTTTACTCCATGCCTCATGGATTTGTCGCAATAAGGAAAAATATGCTCAGGATAGCAGGAGAGCTAAAGCTTGCTTACGGGGTGACTGGTGATGAGTTCATAACCAGATATGTCACTATGAAGTGAAACAGAGATACTTGACATAGCTAAAGCATCAGTCTGCTTTCCTGCCATCCTCCTGCAGGCAGGTTTCTCACTGCCACATCCAAAAAGAGGAAAAACAAACAGCGTTGGGGAAAAGAAAGACCAGTTGGCTAATGACTAAGAGAATCCCAACACCTCCTCGTTCCTGCTTCGCTACAGCTCTCGTTGAGCAGGATGCCAGCATCTCCCCACGAGGTGCTAATCTGGTTTGTAACTGGCCCTCCACCATGGCACCAGTTGCCTGGTCCTGGCTGGGCTACTGGAAAGGGCCAAATCTTTCGTGGGCAGATGAAAGAACAGCACCCATCAGAGCCCCGGCCTCAATGTGAGGCTTCTTACTAGCAAACAGACTAAATCCTCCTCTTTCCTGAGGAACAAAGAAGGAGAAAGAGGGTAGAAAGGGAGAACAGCCAGTTTTGCCGTTGGATAAAGAGCAATGCAGTGAACAAGGTGCCAAAACCCTGCAAGCTGAGTGTTTCCCAGTGGAGCCGGAGGGCTGACACTCACGCCTGCCCCCTCGCTAGCAGCTACGACAAAGCCAGTCTGACCTTGAATGCATTTGGTCCCAGCCCTGAAGGAGATGTGCGACCTCAGCAGCTGCCCACCCGAGGCAAAGCCTTGCCCAGCAAAACGGTTCGCTTTTCAAGAATATTTATTTTCCAGTAGTTTCAGATAATTGGATTTTRAAATAAACATAATTAGTTTATTTTCTTTGCTTTGCACCACGAATGCAAGGCTGCTGCTCAGAGCTCACGGAGACCTTTTGAAGGCTAAAATAGAGCATGTTCCTTTTTGTCCAGGGAGGCGAGGGGAGGGAGAGAGACAGCAGAGCAGGAACAATGTCAGGTAAAAATAACCACGCTTGGCCTGATGTTACTCCCAATTAAGTCGGTGGGAATTTTGCCCAACTTCCTACAGCAACAAGATCCAGGCACACACACTTTCAAAAAAGTTCTGAGCTACATTAACAGCCCTCTGATGATTAGGAGATTCAGAAACGGATGTGTAAGGATCTTCCCCCTCCTTCAGGTCAGCAGGTATTTGAGCCTTTCCTTCATCTTGGAAAGTAGTAACTACTCAGATTTGCTGTCGTTTCCAGCGAGTTTCCCACTCCCATTTTCCTGCAACAGTGCAGGGCTAGGCAGTGCACAGATGGGAGAAACGTACCTATTTAAATAGCCTCTTTGGTAAGAGACGGCCATGTCCTCATCCTTTAAACTCACCACTTTCCACCGGTGCAACTTTCATCTGATTTAGCCATACTTACTCAAAGGAGAACTTGGCAAGATTTTCAACAAATAGCTTTCAACAAATATCTACTTAGACAGCTTTGCATCAGCTGAAACTAAAGTGCAAGTGGTTTTGGGGAGGATATGGAAAGTGTTGAAGAGTAGAAACACTTCATTCTGACACTTTCCTAAACAAAAAGCATTCTGCCTTTTTGCATTATAACGTTGCCTTGTGGAACCAAGCCCACTTTGTTTTTAAATGGGGAAAAAAAAGACCAAAATGAAAGCAAATATCACATTTCTGGGGACAAATAAGATGCTACATTTCATCCTGTCATTAAAATTTACTCCAATCTTTGAGATTTGCCAACAAAATGAGAATTCAGTCTTTTGCAGAGCTGTAGCGCAAAGTCCTTCACAGTCATCTTTAAACTATTCTAAACAAAATTTATCATAGTTCACCTTTACACAAACTAACTCCTGATACAGTCAACATTTTAACTGAGATATAAGCCTTTTTATCTTGCCCAGCTGGCTTGCTTCTAACTTGCACCACACGTATTTAAAGGAGAATCACTACAGATGCTAGGTAGTTCCAAGAATAACACAAGGGCTGTAGGAAAAGGTAAGACACTTCACTCCTCGTCTGAAAGAAAGTCAGTCCAGCATTCAAGCACACAAGCTATCCTTTACAGCTGACACAGAAAAAGCAAGCCTCAGACTAAAGCAGTGCATTACCCAACACCTGCTCCCTGCGTAGCCAGAGCCAAAGGCTGAGTTATCCCGCTAGAAAGCAGGAGAAGCAGCACCATCCCCTACCGTTATTCCAGGAAGATGACGGAGCGTGCCGAGGCGTCCTCCTCCACGCATCTGCCACGCTCCTGTCAGGCACAGCAACACGAAGCACAGGCTTCCCAGGAAAGCCGGGAGCGAGCCGGCACCAAGCACTGTACAGCATCCACATCCGCATCACCTGCGATGGGAACAACCTGAGGCAAGCGGGGCAAGGACTGCAGCTCTGGACACCAGTTTCCTTCATTAGAAAGTACCTTTGATCTATGGGCCATCCAAACCCTGTCACCACACGCGCCTCTCAAAGAGGAGTACACTTGGAAGAAGTTGGTTTCCACCAGAATTTTCCTGGATTAAAGTCTTATAACAATAAAAAAATATATAGAATTTTCTGTTTCTTCATCATGGTTCAACCCAAATGGCATCTCCAAGCCGTATTTTGAAGGTATGCTCCACCCCTTCAAGGGTGAATCCAGTGTTCAGGGCAAGGACTACACAAAAGTGGACAGAGGCAGAGCAGGCTTAAGGTCACATTTCTGTCTCACCTGCACAAGCCTCCAGCACCATTCAGACTCCGCAGAGAGAGCAATGCTCACCCCCTACCATATCACCCTCTTCCCCCAGCACAACACATTTTAGGTCACACTTGTCTGGAGTGGCTGATGCTCTCGTTTCTAAGGCGAGCCTGGCTCTACTTGTGATCATTGCTGCAGCATGCCAGGTAGTTTTGAGACTGGCAGTTTAAAGCGATTAAATCTAGGCTGGTAGCTGCAAAGCATTTCTGTGTTTACTTCAATGTTTCAAAGGTACCTATCAAATACTCAAGGCACTTTACACTCAGACATAACACAAAAGATTAGCACCAGGCTCCTGCACAGAATTGCTTTCTCCAAGACACCTGCAGCTAGGCGAGACCAGCTGCAGCAGGCAATGAGAATAACACATCCGTGCAGGACAAGGATGCTCCTTCCTCTCTGACTGCTCTGCAAACCAGAAGCCGAGTCAGAGCTACAACACCACAACTTGACTTTTCTATCTTTGTCCATGCTTAGAGAAGGAACAACGAGAAAAGGTCAAGAATCAGAGATACAAGCTACGCCCTGCCACAGTGTAGAGCTACAAGTATTTCCTCCATACAGATAGCAGGAAGGAGAACAGAGAGAAGGAAGGAAGGGAACAACTTTAAGATAAGAATTTGAAATCTGAGAGCTCCATGCATAGCCCCGTGGGCTGCTCTATAAAAACACAGTGCCTGATGCAGTCTGCAGTATGGAGGCACACACAAATGGGGATAAGGCAGATGCACAGAATGCCTTGCTTTATTTCCCTCATTTTGATTGATTCCAATGCTCCCTCACCCTCTTTCCAAAATCCTTCTGTATTTTTTTTCCCCATCTCCTCACTACTTCAGCATCCTCCTTCTAGCTCTTGTATCCCCTGACCATAGTGGCTACCCAACAAGAATCCTTTGCATTTTCCTCTCCAGCCATTTTCTCTTTTCAGCATGTTAAAGTTGGGAATTTTCTAAGGCTGCAGATACATCCCATGCATTTGATACCATCTGCAAAAAACAAGTCCCTCCCGAATGCTTCCTACGGCTGCTTTTTTCCGAGTACTAACTTTGATTGCTCTGGGGATGACACAAGAAAGTTAGTTTGCTCCTCGGTTTGGATGAATTAGGAGTATTTATTCAGCCTGCCTTTATCAGAGATGCAAATCAAGCACTCCAGTTACAGTACATATTTTAACACGGGGGGTAGGGGAGAGGAGGAAATCTGCTAGATAGAATGCTATAAAGTATCTAATGTATTCACAGTAACTAAGGTAGGAAACATTGAGAGATTAGTGAAAAATTATTAACATAACAGGTGTCTTTGTCACAAAAATGACACTTTAAAGACAAATCCCCCCCCAAAATGAATTCCCTAAATACAAGAGCACATCATTAATTACACTTAGTACCCTTTTTATACTATTTCTATAACAGATGAGGAGAGTGGAGAAGAGGGGGAGGGTGGAAGAAAGAGAAGCTTCTTTTCCCAACCCACAAAAAGTTAGTTAACGGAACATTATGGAAATGAAACTCAAAGCTCAAGAACGTTCCCACCACAAGAGTGAGCAGATGCTATCGACAGCACTACAGGGAGAAGACAAGGAGACATGCTTCTTGCTTCACTCAACCATGCGGCTGAATTAAAATTTCATTTCATCTGTTCTTCCCTTTCTACAGCCCTCCCCACTCCTCCCCTTTGAGGAACCATCTCATTCCTTCTTATTCCCCTTTGTGCCTCCAAGTTCCCCCAGTCCAGGGAGGGCGAGCCTTGAGTGACCAGCCAGGAGGTGTTCATATCTCCTGTAAACTGACGAGGTGGGACTGACACCCACTCATGCAGAATTCCCAAACAAGGTTTGAATCAGCAACCCATTCCTGCATGGGTTCAACCACATGCTTATAACTTTATGCATCCCTCTGAGTCCCACTGGCTTCAAGTTGCTTCAGACTGCACAGGGCAAAGTTAAGACGACCATTACTGTGAAGTTCAGCTTCCAGATGTGCTGAGCTCCTCCCAGTCCCAAAAATCGATGGGATCTGCAGGTGCTCAGCCCCACCATCTTGTGCCACTGGACTCAGCAAAGGTCCTACTAAGCATCCTCAGCCCAACCCCTTCCCTGGCAAAGCAGCTGAGGAAAGAGCTTAGGTGCATGTCCAGCAAGGGCCCGGGGGAGGACTGCTAACGCGACACTACTCTGGGCAAGGAACTAATGGCTTAGATTTGTCAACCACGCTGAGCTACTGCAGCTTCCATCCACTTTGGTGGGATTTCTGGATGCTTGGTCCCATCTGGAAGTCCGGCTAGGCAACTCCTTTTCCCATCCCCATAAGCAGGGAACAGGGACATGATTCTCACATGGGGGCACACTGAACCCAGTTCTCTGTTTTGAAACAGCTCATTTGAGATCAATTTGGGTTTTTAATACCTTTCAGAAAAGAAAATCTGCTACTGCAGCAATTCTCTCCCTACCCTAATTAATTCCTAAACATATCTCAAGCTGGAAGTGCATGTTTTATGAATCTAGTTGACCTCCTGGTGCAGAAATGATGACACAGATGTTGTGCCTTCTTCATTACCTCATTATTCATGTTACACCATTTTTTTCCAATTGAGCTGGCTGACAGGAGCTCCAGTGCTGCCATCAGCAAGACACACAGCAAAGAAACAGAATGAGGTTCAAGCAACATTTTACATCTGCTGGAGCACTTAGCTCCACTGGAGTGGCCAATGACACCCATAGGACACACCGGGATGCCAGCTGTGATTATATAGTCAGGCGGGAAGTAAATCCATTGAGAAGCTTTGCACCGAGACGAACAACACATTGAAGGGTAAGAAGACGAGACAGTACTCAAAAGACTGCCAAGAAGAGGGGAACATTAAAGCTGAAGGATTGCACACTTCGAGGCACACGTCTGAAGGTACGCGAGGAGTGCTCACTTGGAGAACTGTTTGCTGGGGAGGATGAGGATCACCAACTCTGCACAAGGTTTCAGTCTTATCTGTACACAGAAGTTGCACCTCTCCCCAGTAGAGCTCAAACGTTTAGTTCCCCTTCTTCTCTCCCTCCTGTACACACTCAGATAAGCACAGTTTTGGTGGTTTATTATAACCATTTATGGGAAGGAGAGTAACCCCTGCCAGCACATGCGGATACAAAGCAAATGGCGCTAGCAGAGCTATATCGAGAAGACCTCACAATCCTGTCCAACCCATCGGACAGATGCTGCGTTCAGGGCAGCCATCTGAGAAACGGATATGTGCCAAGGGGCTCTTTCAGCATGGGAAAACACAGGCGCTTGGGGGAAGGCTAAGATCACACCCGAATGATTGTGCATCGTTCACAGGACAAGCACGAAGCCACACATAATGCTTTGTGCAGCCAAGCTGAAAGCAGAGATCCTAATGAGAACCAGGCTCCTTGAGGAAACACGGGCAGTGTAGCATGGAGAGAGAAGGAGAGTCATGATATGGTTCACAGGTGTAAAAGCAAAAAAAAAGCAAATGAATGCACTTGTCACGGCTGTTGCTGGATGACGGCAGAGAAAAAGCTTCTGAAAGGAAATAGAAACTGCTTCTAAAACTCCACTCACTCTTGTATATTATCGAAGGGCTTAAGAAGCTATAGAACTAACCCCAGCCCTCGTAACCGCCAGGCAGCGATGCAAAACCACACTCACTGGGATTGATTTCAGTGGCTGCAGCGAGGTGAATCAGGCCCGCAGAATCTCTCCCCAGGCTCCACTTCAGAGCACACCGGAGCAGGTTGCTAAATCAGAGTGAAGTGTTTAAGAGCACACTTTATACCCATCTCACAAGCTGACAGAACACAGCACCGAAGGCTGATCATTAGGGAAACATCAGGATGCATAAGAACAAGAAGAAAAAAGGAAACCCATATAAATAAGAGCCGAAAAAAATCTGCTGGGAGACCTAGAATCCAGCAGCAAACTGGCTATTGCCAATAACAGCCAGCAGAAGGTAAGCATAAAAAACAACCTGATGAGGTCCGCTCACCTTTTATTCCAGACACCCAAATACTCCCTAGCAGGGAGACGAGTAGGAGATGAAACAAGGCTTTTGTTTGCTACCTTTCTCAAAAGTGCCCACCTTATTTCTGCTGGAGACACACGTGAGTCAACGGATAACTCATTTACGCAAACACTYGCACAGTACCAACTCCGATCTCTGAAACACCCGCACACAGCCAGTCACTTTACTGCATCACTCGCACAGGCGTAAGACTAAGGAGAGTCCAGCCCGTGGCATTGGTAGCCACGTTTTTTGGCTGCTACAAGRGTAGAGCCTCTTGCTGCCTTGTCAGCGAGATGCAATAAGACTGTGCATCCTCTCCCCATCAGCGGCCTTCAGGCCTCGGGGGAGGATGGAGCAAGGCATGCGAGGCGGTGCTCACCTGAAGCACATTCCTCTGGGAGCCACACACCTGGCATGGTCCTCACCGCCTTCACCCCCAGGACTGTCCAAGACCCACGCCCCGAGCACCAACAGCCCCAGCCACCTGCAATGCTGAGGGTGCAACAGGGCTGCCTCAGCTCATGGCATCTCTCTCTGCTTCCCTAACAGGGCACAGTCCCTTGACCTTTTTATGCAGAAGGAAGAATCCATGTGATTACCCTCCAGCGGAGCATAGGTTCCCTTGGTTGGTCCTTGGGTTCCCTCAAAATCTCAAGCTGACCAAGTCAGAGGGAAAGAGTCCAGCCTCTAGCAGGATGGCTTCAGATGTGCCACATGAATTTGCCCCCAGTACATTTTTTAGCAAGAGATTCTGCCCTCGGGCAACCGGCACGTAAGGGAGGAATGAAGGAAAATGAAGGAAATGAAGGAAATGAATGAAGGAATGAAGGAAAAGGCGGGTCCTGGGGACAGAAGAGCAGCCCTCACCTTCAGCTGCTGCCCTCCTGCTCCACACTTTGGCCCAAACCCCAGCCCCATGGTCCCACTTGCAGCAGTCCGGCATGGAGAAGCACCAAAGGAACACTAGGGACCTACCAGATACAGGGCACCTGGCTGGAGGTCAGAGACCCGAGATGGCTCAGCTCAGAGATTAAATGAGCTTCTCCTGCTGGCACCCACCTCTCCTCTTCCTCAGAGTCCCAAATAAGTCCACATTTAAGGCAGATGCTATTAAATGYAAATTCAGGCCCAGGGCTGCAATGACCCAGAACAATAATTAAACAGGTAAACAAGATGGTGCAAAAAAATTTATCTTACATTTTGTTGAATTCAGCAGTTTACAAKGCTAGAATAATTAGTGGTTTAAAATGTTTTGACACAAGCAACCCCAATAATCATGATAAATCATATCAGGCATATGCCCGGATCCTTGAAGTGACAGATGACAAACAGAGCAGKGACAAGACGCTCTATCATGTGGGGAATCATTGAGTTAATGGAAGAATTATTGCTTCCGAAATCCACTCCAGTTCTATTGTGGGGAACATTCCAATTTATCAAAGCCAAATGAACATTAATTGCTGCAGCCTGGTAAGTTTTCGAGCTGCTGTGACCTTCATTGAATTTTAATCCAAAACAGATAAGATTTACTTCCACACAAGAGGAAACAACACAATTAAACCCAAATGACAGCAAAGATTATGTGGAAAAACACAACAGGCGTAATGACAAAAATATTGATTTCTTTCTACTTGACACTGCGCAAAAAAAGTAAATAAATAAAATCCAGCATTTGCATATTCTTTCTTTCCTCCTTCCTTTTCAGTTGGGAGACAAATTTCAGATGCTCAAGCCAAGAGGAAAGGGGTGGCAGACAGTAATGGAGACTGAATTCCCTTTAACTGCAGTAATTAATGTTACGTCTCATTGGGGAAAGATTAGGAAAAAACAGTGAGGAGGAAAAAAATAAAAAGAAAAGGAAAAAACATGTATTTTTTTGCTGTTAAAGATGCCCTTGGGCTTGGGAACAGAGGTGTGAACAGCGTCACGGCTGCACAGCACCAAGGGCGTTCGCAGGCGCAGATGACCACCCAGGGGCGCAGGCTCCCGGCGGCCCCTCTCCCCGCACCGGCACGGACCCTTCCTCGCCCCCGCTCCCCCCATCCCCGCCGGCTCTCAGCCCTGCGCCCCGGCCCCCTGCAGCCACCTCTCCCCAAAGCCTCCCCCCAGCAACCAGCTTCTGCGTAAACAGAATTAGCCGTGTTTAAAGGAGGACGATGTTCCTTGCTGATTCGGTGCATTGAGAGATAACACGCAGGGGGAAAATAATAAATAAATAAACACTAAACAGCCCAAAACTGGAAAGCCGCACACACGCAACCAAGATTACAGGGAAAAAAAGTAAAGGAGGTAGAAAGGTATGTTAGACACGAGAGATGCTGAGATCTGGTTAATTCGAGGTCGCAAGCGAGTCCCTGCTGCCCCTTTTCCCCCTCCTGCCCTCAGCCCCGCGCGCCCCCTCTTCCTCCCTTCAGTCCGACACCGCAGCACCGGGGCTTCGCCTCGCCACGGAGCACAGCRCCGAAACACCCGCCCTGCCCCGCGGCGCTCTGAACGCGGGTTTTGCGCTCACCGGCATCTCAGCCTCTGGAGCCGGTTCTCCAGGGCCCCAGCTCAGCACAGCGGATATGTTGGCTTTGGAGGCAGAGCACGAGCGACGAGCAAAGCCAGCCAAATCATAAACATCAACACAAATCCAAAGTAACGGTTCTGTACGAGGGAGTTCAGCTTGGAGATGTCTCTTTGTCCAATAAAGCTTTGCCAGAACACTCCCTAAACGTGTAAAGTCAGGAATTAGAGAGATCCCACAGGCAAACTGTACCCAGCTCTCCATAACTCAGCCAGAGAATGAAGAGACAGGTAAAAGTAAGTGTTACAGTCACTTAAATGAGATTGAAGGAAGCACTTTCCAAAGCTTCCCCCTGTCCCCTATGGTGAGATCCCAGGCAGATGATGAACGGGGCATGCAGACTCTGAATGCCAAGAGGGCAGGACCACGGCTGCTGCAAAGGCAGCGTTGGGGCGGTTTGAAACGACTCCCATGCGGCGCGCAAGGTGCTCAGTCTGCAATTCAAGCTGAATCTCAAGGTAGAAGGAGTAAGGATACCAAGGGTGTACGAGAGGACAGGAGGTTGAATGCCAAGCGAGCACCGCAGGTTGGGGCTGGTACGGGGACGGCACGGGCGGCTACCAAGCACGGCACCGTGCGGTAATGGGGCTCCCCCAGAGAGGCAGAAGGGCTCAAAGCGGTGGGCTGTTTCTGGGATGCAATTCAGCTGGGCTCAGGGAGGTATGGAAAAGCATGGGAAAGGAGGCTGAACAAAGCCCAGACGCTCCGATGGAGTATCTCATCCAAGAAACAAAGACTTTCACTCAGTTTTACTTTAGCTATACAACTCCATGTGGTTTTTGAGGAAAAAACAACTATATATCTTCTGCTAGAAACTCAAAACTTGGCTCAGGTTCACTCAAAAAGTTAATGAATCTTCCAAAAAACTGGGCAAAGTGTCAAGTCTGTGATGCAATCCTGACCAAGGCATCCAGGGCTTTTGCACAGTTCTGCCTGCTCCCCCTGGCTATTCCCAGGGACGTGCGTGCAAGTTGGTACACTGGCCCAGACCTACGCTGCCAGGTCAGGACCCCAAATCCCACAACTATGAGTACCAGGACTACAAAAGAAARTGGAATTATGACATGGTCTGTACATAAGGAACATTTCTTCCTTTCCCTAATAAAGAAAATCCACATTTCAAGCAATCACACTAATCACCAGGCTATGGAACCAGTATCTCACCCTTGGTCACAGACTGTTTCCGTACCTACAAAGTAGAACAGTCCTGCACATGAGACTGGCAGAGGTTTGACCAGAATAGCCAAGCAACCCCCCATTCAAATCAGGGATCAAGTTTTCCACATCCCAGACTTGTGCTCTGCTGTCTCCATTCCTTGTTTTCTCTCTCGCCCATTTTTTCAGGCTCATTCTCTAAGTATCCCAGTTTTATCTTTTTCTCCCCAACACTCCATCACACTGACATTTTTGCAGGACATAAGAAATGTTCCCTACCAAATCCACTAAAGTTGGAGTGCCCAATTTCTTTCCCTTCTTGCCATCCCTCCATCATACTGCTTCTTATCTTGCCCAGCAGCCTTAACGCAAAGCCTCTCTCTGTGTTCACGTGCATTCAGCGCTCAATCTAAAACCTCCCTGACAAGGGTCRAGGCACTCAAATGAACAGATTTAAGCTTCAGAAGCCGAATAGCCTCTTGTTCAAATGGAAAGCCTTCACACAGCCATGGTCTGTGCTCCTCCTCCTCAAATGAACGGAAGGTGCGAAGACAACACGCACATTCTACAGTATGAGCATATGGGTCTTTTGCAGCTGATTGCTGCTGCGGGTTTTCGAGGAAGCCTCCCATCCCTACTGGTTTCTTCTCACCCTTTTTTATCCACAGTGGAACTGGACAGCAGCTTCCTGTGGCTCTGAACCCATCATGGCCACTCAAGCACAGGCTGTAGCATAGACAAAGACATCATCTATAAAAGCAAAGGATGTCCCTGACATTAGGGCTCCAGCTGTAGAGTTTGCTCAGTCTCCAATCCTATAAAAGACTTTCCTTGGGCAAATGATTGACATGCATATACACACTACTTTGTGAATCTACAAGCCTAAACTTCTCACTTGTATCCCAATGGGAATTAAGGGACAGTACAATTGGTCCCATTTTACAAATGGGACTCTAAAGCAGAGAGGGACAATGGACCAGATTCAAGTATGTAGGCAACCACCTCATAAGATACTAAAATAAACATTTTAAAGGCAACAGAGCACATGCGCAATATGTTTAAAAAAGGTCACAAACACCTGAAATAGAGATATTCAAAGGATCTGAACTATCTTTTCCCTCTTAGATCAGACTTGTCCTTTGAAAGAGAAGGATCACTCAATAGCCCATACCGACTTGATAGGTAAAATTCAAGTTAAGAAAGCTTCAAAAAGACAAGACCAACCCCATGATCTTGCCTTTATACATGCCAGAATGAAAGATCAAGGAGAAATACTCTGCTAACACACCTCAAGAGCTGTCAGAGGCACCAGGAATCACAGCTTCCTTTTTACCCTCCCCAACAGCTTCTCCCCTGGAGAGAGTCTGTTGTTTTATTTAATTTTTAAAAGACAACTACACTTTTTTTCCCGGCCCATTCAAACCTACCTCTCCTCTTTGGAGGCCCAACCAAGAGAGGAGTTAGACAACGAGCGCACTTAAGGGATACAGACATTTGTAAACTGGACTTGCCAGCCTGTTCTTTATCACCACCCTCCCACTCCAATCTGGCTGCCAACCAGCGTTCCCTCCCAGACGGTCCTCTGTGCCCTCAGACAGAACTGGCGACTTCAACTCACCATGACAGAGATATGAAGAATGTGCATCTGCTCCTCCACTATCTCCGAAGGCTCCTGGAGGGTGGGTGGAGTGACCCGAGACAGCTGCTCAGCACTGTTCATGGAGACGTGAAAATACAGGGTACCATTCTCCAGCCACTGCTGCTTCCAGTGCACCAAGGAAATATCAGCCACGGTCCCAGACATCTCTGCAGTGACAAAACACACAACTGAGGGTCAGCCTTTTCCACCATGCTGAAAGGCTGCACTCTTAGCAGTTCAAGCAAAGGAGTGGAAATCAGGACACTTGAGTCTTACCCCTAGCACTGCCTCTGATCTGCTGGGTGACCTTAAGCATTGCTTTTGGGCCTCTGCACACCACCTTCCCCCATATGAACAATAATATCAGTCTTCCTTAATCAAAGGAAAGGGCTATGAAGTGCCTTGGGATTTCTAGAAAAGAAGGGCAACCGCAGGAGATAACACATTGAACAAGGTGCCTTTAACCTCCTACAGTTCTCCCAGCAACATGCCAGAAGTAGTTCTTAGAGGTCTGCAGTCAAGTCCAGTGGTGGTTTCGGGTCAGCACAAGGCAGAGGCAGGACACCTGGTGTGAAACAAGCCAGAAGGCAGGCATCAGCATGCACTCTTCTGGCCCTTATGAGTGAAATCATCTTCCAGGGTTAGCAAGCTAGCACTAGAGTTGTCTTTAGCAAGGACAGTCCCAGCGCAGACTAACAAGCACCAGCAAGAGGTGGTACATATGGAAAAGCTAAGCATCAGGCTTGACAAATATGTATTGGCCTTGGGGTTGCACRTCTGTCTGTCTCCGGAGCCTTCTGCCCCGGAGACATTAGTTTTACCTGTCACATCCCACACAACTCTGATTTACAATGCAAGCACCTTGGGAGCTGAGGTTGTAGCATCCTAACRTTCCCATCCACAGCAGCATCTTACCCTGACCTACATTCATGGCACCACACCTGAGTAACTAGCTGCTTGGACAATTCAGGCACCAGAAGCAAACCCCAGATTTAGTCACTAGCACAGTCCAGAGCCAGCARCTGCCAAGCCTCAGCTGCAGCTCCCAGCTTGGCCAGGCAGCAGCAGAAATAAGCAAGATGATGGACAGCTGTGAAGCTGTCAGCAAAGTTTTAAATGGATCTCTGCAAAGAGCTGATTTGTCAGTTTGGCAGCCAAATCAAAACCAAAAAAAGAATACTAGGGCAAAATGATCCAAAATATTTCTCCTTCCACCACCTCTTTTTCGTGTTTGTTTTTCCATTTGCAATATAAGCAATGCAAAACAAGTCAGGTTCACAGTGGCAGTCCTCTTACTTACTGGGCCCACGGCTTCTGCAGTCACCCACTTTGTGAGAGACCCAAATTCAATCCCCTTCTGTTTGTGAAGGGAGTGACCTAGCAACTGATTGTAATGGATTGTGATGTGCTTCACAATCTTTGACAAATGCTGTTTTGCATAAGTATTTACACCTTCTGTGAAGCAGCAGATGATGGGTATCCAGTGAGTGTCCTTGCCATAAGGACATAGGGCCATTAGCTGCCTGCCTCAGTGCGTGGACAACTGTCCCCCTCAGTGGGGACAGTTCAGCAGAAAAACCAGGGCAATCCACCTCAGAACAACTGTAGTCTCTAAGGTACGGCTGCTCCAAGGCGGCAGAAAGCRCAAGTTCAGATCCTCTTTGCACTAAGAGGGGGGGACCCAGTCGAGGCCCTCCTCCACACCTTGGCTGTGCACCACCACTGAATCACTCAGTAAAGGGGTCACTGGCAGAGGATTTTGATTATTCCCCTGCCCCTATCTCCAGCCAAAACCTCTAATGAACAGGGGTGGGCTTTTGCATTCCACCTGCATGAACCCAGCTGGGCAAAAGCACATCCACTTCTAGCTCTGAGCAGAAACTACAAGAGGAAGAGTGCAGCTGAGGTGGTCCTGAGAGGCTGCTGCCATCTTTCAGACCAAGATCCTTCAAGGTACTTTGGTGCCAGCTCACTAGTAGCAACACAGGCCAGAAGACTGGGCACTTCCACTTCTCAGGACCCCTGTCCCAATCTCTCTTGCCACAGCAACAAAAGCTGTTAATTCTTCAGGGACAATTTTTCTAAGCCCCATGAGCAATGTGTTCTTCAGCAGAAAACTCCTGGCTTTCTGTCATGGATTAAAACTGACACAATAACATCCTGCTCACACAGATGTCCCCATCACGAAACCGGAGCACCCTACAAAGGGCTGATCCCTCTTGTCCACCAGGCGTCTGCAGCCCCACCGCTTATTKCGTGGATGGCAGCAGCCTGGCTGAGGGCAGAGACAAGGTTAGCCTAGTACTGCTAACTCCCTTATTCAGCACCTCACTAATTATGCTGTTGACATACCTGGGACGCCCGCACTGCCACCTGAATCTAATCYGAGGACTGTGCTCATTATCTCTGCCTCGCAAGCACAGCAGTGGTCGTTATCCCCAATCTCTATGCRCATCTGAGCACTCCAAAGAAAGAAAACTAAACAGCTCTTGACCACGCATGGGATCTGTAGGAGTCCACGCTTGCACTCCTGAGAAGATGCATGAACTCGCTGTCATACCKCTGTCATTGCAATAACATCTCTCCTAACAGCCCCTTCCCTCCTTTAATACAAATAGCTGTTTGCTGAAGCAAATCAGTAGCAAAACGCATTGCTTGCRCTCTTTACCCTGTAAATCAAGTCAACCCCGTGACTCGTGCTCCAGGACAGGAGCCTGTGCATCACCTAAGAATCTAATGAAATGAGTCCTGTGTCTCTCACCTCCAAAGAGGCTAAATCAGAGGGTTTCTTACACTGGTAAAGTAAGAACAGCAGCAGAGGAACACCAGGGCTGTTTAACTGTGTTCTGCTTTGCAGCAATACTTCAAAGGTCTGTACTGAAGAGCGTCTCCTTGTCTAATTAGTATTAGAAGGAAAGGCTACTGGGGGTGGGGGGCAGAAAAGCAGTAACAGCTTTGGGGCAGATACTAAAATCTCTTTTCTAGAGGCAAACAGGCCAAGACGACAGCCCAGTAGCATCAAAACACAGGACTCCAGTTATTCAGAGACATCCTAATTTTGCTTAGAGGTATAGTCACCCATAGCAAAGAATGATTTACAGTATTACACACTCTTCACACACACTCACACCTTACATTACACACACATCCCTGCAGCAGGCCTTTCTAAGAAAGCTTAGGGAAGCAGGTTGCATTGGTATGACCATAGCAGAGACCTGATGTGGGTGCCCCCTGGAACCTACTGCTACCATTCTCAAAGGCTACGTCGCATTAGGAAAGCGGGGAAAACAAATCCAGGATCAATCTTTCTCCAAAATTCTTCCCTTTCACACACACTTTTGCATGGGATGTTTAAAAGCATCAAGCAGAACATTTCTGGGAAGTTGTGAGATATAGGCAATTTTTTGGATTTTAGCCTAGGCTGAAGATAAGCCTATTTCATTTTGAAAAGCTCTCTTCCAAAAGTAGAAACTTCAATTTAACCTTCATTTCACAATTTTAAGCAAACACAGCAGCAAGGCAATTTCTGATGGAAGTTGACTTGCCAAGCCTGGGTGCCATTTACCATGCATTTATAAACACCTGAATGCTCTTCATCCCAACACTTGCATTGCAAGAAACCTGGTCATTACCACCCCCAGCATTGCAAGAACATCACACACCCTCCATCAGATTTGCTGCTCAATAAATAAAGAAGAAAATAAAAGTTTTCAAGCCCTGTTAGTACAGACGTGTTTTTGCAGCCAAACCCTTCAATATCCAAATACAGAGAAGCTTCCTGGCCTCAAATACTTGACATGAATATTACACTGCCTGTGTTTCACTGGACACGCATTGTCATTCTGCTATCTACACTGTAGTTACAGCGGACGATAGGCCGTCCATCAGAAAGAATGCAATAGTCTGCAGCAAGATTGCCTGTTATCAGAGCTTTCAAATGCTTTTGGAACAAATTAAGGGCATTCCTGCACCAAAATAGAATGAGATACAGTTAAGGTTTTAAATGGGCAGCAATGGAAAAGCACTTGTAGTCTATAGCTATTTAAAATCGCAGCATCCAGAAGACAGGAAATTCTTAGTAAGGGTTCAAATGCAGCACTAAATTCTGTCCTAACACAACAGCTGCAGCTCTGTGGATAAAACACTAAGTAAAACAACCAGATAGACCCACTGGCAAGCAATTTCTGCCATGTCCTCTTCCTACCTGACCACAACTCCCATCAGCGAACACGTTCCAGGAAGGGAAAGCAAGGGTCCTCCTGCCTCAGCGCGGGGCCGTCACTTCTGCTCGCTGCACCCGGCCAGCCCTCTTCTCACCAACAGCGAGCAGCAGCCAAAGCCCGCAGGTAAACATGTTTCTCCACCTCACAGTGGAGCATCTCCCCTTGCAAGGCCAGAGGAAGCGCCTCCTCCCAGTCTTCAGCCCACCTCCTGCTCCCCACTCTTCACAYCTGCCCTTCATCTCCCATTCTGGGGGTCAGCTGAGCCCAAAGAGCAGTGCAGCTTCCCTCAAGCCCCTTCGCCCAGCCATTTCAGAGCCGCAGCGAAACCAGCCCCCACCTCATTTTTCCTTCCAGTCCACTGTGGGGTAGCAGCACATCCTCCAGCTCTGGGATGGGTCTCACTCCATCCCAGTTCCTCCCTCGCCTCCCTCCTTCCAGCAACCCTCCACCTTCCCGTCACTCTGCACCCTCAGCCTTGCAGTCTGGGCGCCTGGAAATCGGTCTCCCCCCCATCCCGGGAAGCACCACGGTGCGTGCTCCTGCCAACCACACAGAAGGGTTTTTATGGTCAATAATAGACAGGTATCATATGATGCCTCCTACTCTTGTGTTGGAGATGATGTCAGCTGCCCCAAGAGGAGGCTGGATTACATCAGCTAACCAGGGTCTGAATTTAAAAAGAAAAGAGCATACAGAGTAGTTTCTCTTTTTCTGCTCCTCCTCAGATGCTGGGTCCCATAAGACCGCAACTTTACATCTCCCCTGGAAATTAAACAAGCAATCAGAACAAAACCCTTTGCTATGGCTCAGGCCCTGCACTGAGCTCAAGCCTATCAGAAGGTCATCTGTCCAGGATAAGGTCAGGGGGAGGCAGGATGATGGTGGAGATGCACCACAGCAAGATCCTTTCCAATTGATTTTGTAATTCCATTTTCTCTTCACTATTTCTACAATCTTTACATATAAACATTTCATTGAAGTTTTCAACTCATATTACAATCAAACTTAAAAGCAAAAGGGCCTAAATGCATTTGGTTGGGAACCAAGACGATTCCCATAAAAGCAGATTATGCTGACATGATGAATATAAAATGAAACAGCAGATATTAAAGTTGGAGAATTGTTACTTCATGCCTTCCGGCTCCTGTCCGCTCTACCCACCTCCTTTTCCTCCTTTCCTCTCCCTCCTTTTTTTTTTTTTTTTTATTGAATGCAGAAAGAAAACAGAGATAGCCTTTTCACCTCTGCCTTCTCCAAGGCAGGCTGCCAGGCTGGAAACATTCAATAGTCTCACCCCCCCAGACCATCTGCAATGCCTGAACGTTCTTCAGTTATTTGGGAGGTTGCAGCCCTGCCTTATCTGTCATGGAGTTTTACAAAGCATGCTTTGTATTTAATTGGCTTGTTCTTGCTAATCTACCATGCTTATTGTATTTTTATTTAATTCTTGAAGGTCAATATTAAAAAAGACATTCTGCTTCTGGCAGTTCATCTCTGTACTGTTTCCCCTCCCCGAATAACYGAACGCTCTTTGTGCTTCCCCTTCTCTCCGCTCCCCAGTTCTGCTCAGACCATTGGACCTGTCAGACATGCTTACAAAAAGGACCGAACCCTTGGYGTGACAGGTGGGGAGCCTGCGAGTAATTTCCAGCACATGGATCCAGGCTCCTCCTGCCTTTTTGCTCACCACCTGTCTAATACCAGCAGGACCAGAACCCTCCAGACAGACTTCATCAGCTCACCTGCACAACTCGCCATCTTAATCTGTTGGCAGAGGAAAAGCTGCAGAGCTATTTAGCAGGTTTATTTCCTTTTACAGCAGGCTCAGAAATATGATTTGATCTTGCACAGGCTGGTACCAAGGCTAGCATCATCAACTGCTCCATCATCTTCTTGCCCATGCATCATCTCTAACCCTGCAACACCATTTCTCCTGCTATTAGTTCAGGGGCTCTTCTGAGCTAATGTTCTCCAGAGGCGCCAACCTCCGCTGAATTGTTAGTTTATAGATTCCTCAGTGCTAGCTACCACTTATGCTAATAAAGCAAAATTATGCAGAAAGTCATAAACAGAGCGCTCTCCCCAGTGCCCTTGCCAGTACAGGATTGCTCCCTACGGAATAGATTATAGCACTCTGTTCAGACTAGTTCCAAAATTACTCGAGTAATGGGGCTTCCCCCATGCTCCCCAGGGGACTATTCTGCAGCCAAACAGCCCTAACAGTTCTTAGGGTTTGGGCCTTTTGGTGGCGTTTTTTTTTTTTTTAATCCCAATCATTATCTCGCTTCATTTTTTTCCCCTCTCCCTCTGCTCAATTTTAACATGTTCCTTTCCTTCTAAATCAATTCTCCTGCTTCCCCTCCCCACAGTGCTCCCTTGGGCAATACACGAACACAGCTGTGTATCATGAAAAGTCATAGAGAAGCTCAGAAGTTTAAGAAGGGAAAAAAGATGACAAGATCCCTCAGATRATCTCTTCTCAAAGTGCCTGCGTGCGTGGAACAGCCTGCTATACCTACAAGGCACTTCAAGGGTGGCTTCAGTGCTGCGTGTGAATCCAAGTTTGCCAGCTATCCACAGTGCCTGCTGGAAACAGCACATCTTCAGGGCTGGTCCTGGGGACAACCACCTAGTATGCCTGGAGGAAGGCTTCAGTGAGCCTTGGTCTTGAGATCACCCATAGGGCACTCCCCTAGTAGATGAACAGGCTTGAGCACTCTGCATCTCAGTTGCTTTGCTGGCTGCATCACGCATGTGACGTTGGACAGACAAAGCATCAGGCATCCCAACACAAGAAGGGATGTGCAGTGGCATGGGATTGGCTAGTGGGATGTTTTCAGGCTTTGTTTAAACCACCTGCAAGGGCAAGAGTCAGAACTCAGGTCTGAGGCATCTTCTAGGCTTCAGGCTATTCCCAGGCCACTTTAAAGACAGCACAGACGCAGCAAGAACCCAGCTGCCACCGAAGAATTCCCAACAATCAGAGCAATGCAACTGAAGGCTAGGGTAGATCCCAAGCTCAAAAGGAATCCAAGAAATGATAAAGCCTCTTCAGCTCAGATAGACAGCCTGGCTCTCCCTATGGCCAGGTTGCTTCATCCTGCACTAAAACTCAGCTGCTGAGTGCTCCAGAACCGGGTACCTACAGCACATGCTCACAGTCAGCAGTGCAGGCTAAAGAGACATAGGAAACAGGAACAAGATGCAAACTTTCACAGGGAAGGTTGCAATCTTCCATCAGAGCAGAAGTAATAAACTGTCTTTTATAAAAGCCCACATAGATTGATTAGATCCTGCCCTCTCCCCCATTACACACAGTGACAGTCATCAGCAAATTCTGGCTGTAACAGCTTCCATGGAAGCCGCAAGCATCACTGTAGACCTTTCTACAATCACTCTAGTGCTATGTCTAGATTAAGTTTTAGCCTCCTCATTTTTTGCCAAGACCCACGCACATTCAGCCACACTTTCCAAGGTCAGAACGCTGCAGGCGGTCAGCGCAGCAGAGCACTGCTGGCCATGCGTCCCTGCAACGCCTTGCGAGGGATGTGCTTACCAAGAGGCAAGCGGCAGTGGGAGAGCAGCCCCAGGGCAGGACATCCACTGACACTGCCAGGGAGAGCAAGCACTCCTCCAAGGACTGCAAAGCCAATACACCTCACCATCCACACTACCAAAGGCAGGTGATAGACCTAACATCGGCACAAATGCCTGCTCCTTAACCACTATGAGAAGAAACATGCTTTTGTGAAGCTCCAGTGCTTTCTCCTCAACCCCAGAACTTTCAACCTTCAGGATGAGCCAACAGCTGCCATGCAGCCAGACACATGCAGCCCCAACTCCTGCCCTGTCCCTTGCAGCCACTACAGCATTACAAGTACAGAAAACTGTGATGAGAATGTGTTATTCCCACCTTCACAGTGACTTGGCCACAAATCCTTCCCTGAGACTTTCCAAACACACTAAGAATGGTCTTGCATATATTCTCCTCTGAGCAGAGGTGACTGTCAGGCTGAACTATTAGATGTTTTTGGAAAAACAGTGAGGAGCCACAAAGCACTACGGCAACTTTTCCCTCCTGAGCACCACCACCCCTAGTTTCTGAAAGAGATGAAGGTTTTGCACACACACCTCAGCTTATGGACTTAAAGATTTACATCCTTTCATTGGTCAAATTCTCCACGCAGGCTCCGACTTAGTGAGCGCAAAGTTTGTGGGTATGTCTGCACCCACACTGCAGACTCACATGGCAGTCCTTAGCATGGTGCTCTACTCAAACTTATCCACCCTTGCCGAAAAGGGGTTTCCTCTCRCACATGGCACAAAGCAGTGTACACACACACACAATGGCTGAGAGGAACATAAAGGAATAAATATATTGAGCTGGTTAGTTCAGCCACTGGTAGTTTAAGTCAGACAGCAGATCCCATTTTGGACCTCCAGTCTGCAGGGCCAAAGGCTGCAGCAAGGTGATAAAGACAGACCAAGACTGTGCAGAAGCACAAGCACAAGAAGGGCTGTCCTCATTGCAAAAGTTGTTCATCATCGAGCTGGAAGAACTGTGCAGCTGAACCAACTATTCCAAGGGTGTCCCACAGTGGTTGCCCAGCAGACAGCATGACCACACTTCAGCRCAATGATACTTCAATGCATACTGGCACGAACCCTTACCTCACCGCCCAACTTTCCGACTCAGCTCCAGCCTTTCTGGGGCAGCCTATGCAATCCACCTTGGTCTAGTGTTATGTCAGCAATCCCAGTGATCGTACTGGATTTACGTCCAGTTAACACTGGGCACAGTAAATGCAATCAGAAGATTTGGATTTTTCCCTTCCTCCCTCCAAGCTAATTCATAAACCCACATTTTTTTTAAGAGCATATTTTAAACAGATGTAATTATCATGAAATGCAGCAAGAGGTCAGCAGACTGCCTCATTACACAGATGAAGGCTGAGATCTGGGAGATGATGAGATGGGGTGAACAGGGAGGACAGACAGACCTTTCCACAACTCACCCCCAGAAAATGCTTCAAGATAACAGGAGGGTTGGGCTGCTCCAATAAATATCTCACACTCCTTGCTCTGGAGCCACCTCCGCAGTCCCACATTCCTTCTGACTTCCTAATCAAAAATCTTTTGGACCCCTATATAAGTCAGTGAGCAGATACTGATTTGCCAGCACTGCTTACAGATCATAATCTGACTCTACGCACCTTAAAGAAGCTCAGCGAACATTGCATGTTCTTACGGCTGCTTTGATTGCAATYCAGTCTCTAGCACGTTACCCTTATTTATAATGCCAGGGCTTTAGCGTGGTGCCTCAGGCAGTCTGAAATTATTACAGGGCCCTTTCGACTTTCAATTCTGTTCCATTCAATTCCATTTTTATTCGTCAGCAGAGACTCCCATTGACCAACAGTGGAAGCCAACTGCACGCTGGCAGACGGCACTGCTGTGTGTCAAGCCAACCCTACAAAAGTTACTCCCAGGCAGCTCAATGTGATGGCTCATCTCTGTTCAAATGAGAAACGCCGAGACGGGCATAGCAGGTGGCACAGCGCTCCTGGGTGCAGCTCTCCCAAAGAGCTGAGATATCTCTGCTCTGAGCGGCGACGGGTGCTGCAAGCCAGACCAGAGGGCCCAGGGCCCCAAAGCCATGCTCCGGAGGAACTCGCATCATCGAGCGGGGGCTGAATSAGCCGCCGCCACTCAACAGCGTGCTCCCGTAACAGCTACCCATCGCAGTGCCATCGACCCAAACCCAAATGACGTAGCCTTCATCCAAAAAAGGAGAACAAAAGTGACTTTAAACATCAGAGATGAAAAAGCAGGCTTGCAAGAGGGATGGGTGTGAACGCAGTACCCAAAATAGCCTTGACACAGATTTTATTTACCAGACCTCTCCCCAGTCCTCAATCCCCACCCCGAATTAACACAGAGGAGTTTGTTTTGGAGGCACTCTGGGTTTTTACTAGAAACCTCAAGCTTTGCCACTTACCTCAAAAGCTCTCAGCTCACCCATGAAATACAGGGTTCACTTTTGTGAGCGCAAATGAAGGCAAGAGGAAGAACAAAGGGCTGAGTCACTCCTTTTGTCAAAGGAGAAAGAGCTGCTGGTCCATGAAAGGTTTCTGCTGAAGAGACATGAGGAACACTGCAAAAGTCTTCTGTTCCCTTATTCTGTTCACTTATTCCAGATTCTCAAAATCAAAAAGGGACACAGCTGATAAATGGGGGAGAAGACTATTTGAAAGGCACAAGGACCACTTTTGATAGTCTAACTATTAATCCCTGTTAAAGAAACCAGAGCACATCTCTTAGATTAGGAAGCTTTTCTGCTGACAGAAGGTACCTAACAATGCCAGCAATGGCCCTCGGCTGTTTTAAGGACATTGAAGAGGCTAAACGAGATGAGTTTTGGAGTACATCTTTCCGAACAAACCTCAGTTATGAGTTTGATGTAACAGAACTCACACAATTTGATGTGATTCTTCTCGAGTCACAGCGACCACAGGGTAGCGGGTTTTGAGGTTTTCCAAAGCAGCATCCAGCAGCCTGGTCAGGCAACAGCCCTCCACCAGTGCCATGCTCCCAGCAGCCGCTGAGTTCTGGGAATCAGAACAGGCACCAACTCCCTCGGCTCCCACTTCACTCCGCATTCAATGACATCTGTCGTTTGCCAGCCTGCACCATTTTCAAAAGCCACTTTCCTAGACACTGCCCAAAATTAGGGGGAAGACAAGTGCCCCACTCCACATCACAGACTGGAGCTCACTGCTTAGAGTCACCCGTCCACTAAGACAGTGGTACTGCAGTGGAGATGTACCTTTATGAAGGGAATAGGCATACCTGGCTTAGAAAACTCAGCAATTAACAGGGAACCGATAGATCTACTGTATCCCGGCATGCAAATCTGCTTAGATCTCAGCCCTCTGAGAGTTTATTCTGCTCCTGCATCACTTGCCAGACTTCCCCTGCAGAAAGAGAGATTTTCCCAGTACTGCTCTAAGTCCTGGCTGATCAGGGAAGAAGGTTTATTAATATTGCTGTATTGGAATTTGGAAAGGCCTGTGACACCAAGACATTACTACCTATGCAGCTGAGAAAGACCAATCCCTCCCCTTCAGAGGGCCACGCTGTCTGCATAACAACACCGGGGCTTCGCTTGAAGACAGAAAGGATCTGAAGGTGTCTAATGACACAACTGGAGGCTACTGAGCAATATCTGCCTCATGCGATAACCACTCACTCTATTTTTCGCAACAGCTGAGAGCGCACAGGGAGGCAGCGTTGCTGCCAGGCACGGCAGAGACGCTTGGAGCGTTACAGACAGCCAGAGAAGTAACACCGCAAACAGCGGTACATCGTTCCTGCCGCGGGCCGAGGTGCCTTCTGCTGCCGTGCCGCAGCCAGCAGCGAGAGCAGCGCAGTGCCTGGCGCTCAGGCTGCAAGCTCCACACAAGGATTACGTGAAAGACTGTTTCATTAAGCGCTTGATAGACGTGATGTGTTAATTAAGACTGAACTTTTACTAATAACAGCCTTCACGTGAACAGAGAAACGTGAACGGGAGCCTTCATTAGACAGCAACAACACGAACTGCGTAACGCTTGCGGTTAGAGCACAGAGCGCCCGAGCAGGCAGCACACACCAGCAAATGGAGACAGGGTCGAGTGGGTTTTACCTGTATTTTAATCTAAGTCCCAAAAGAGTTGATGGGTTGTTAAATCACACCCAACAAGCCTGCATCTCTCCCTCTTTCTTTCGACACAGACATTTGTCAGCGAGGCTGGGCTGGGAAAGCCTTCACGCGGAACAGGCAGCAGCACCTCAAATGCAGAAGCCACGAAAGCGGAGAAGCCCAACGAGTCATTACTGCATTAAATAAGGCTTGTGCAAAAAGGACGTTCAATTTTAGGAAAACTGCTCCTCAAGCCTCCTCCCAGTGCAGGCGACAGTGGCAGCTACAACCTTTCCTTGGGCTTTGAGGTTCTGCAAGAGTCAAGAGCTGGGAGCACAGCAAGGGCCGGGTCAGTAACAGCGCAGGCATCGCTGCGGGCAGCCTGGCACAGCAGCCCTGCTCCGAGCACCGAGAGGCAGAGCAGGGCTGTGCTCCCCGAGGTGAAGGCGCAGACCACGCAGGCAGGGGAGACCGTGTTTCTCTCCCCTGCAAGCTGCGGCAGGGGCGGAAGGGCAACACAACCTACTCGGGTGACCTGAAGAGCGTTGCAAAGCCAGGCAGGCTTCGCAACAAAGCAGAGTGTTGCCTTCGCTTTTAAAGCATCCGCAGCTCTGCAGAACGTACGCTGGGGAGCAAGCTACTGAAGCAACTGTGCTGCACTCAAGGGGCGAGCATTGCTCAGAGCTTGATTAAAACTAGCCAAGTGCTTTATAACCTCTATGCATTTTTAAATGTCTCTGGGAAACATACCTCATAATATGATAAGGTTGATAGCTCAGGCCACTGCTCAAACTGTGAAGCAAAGTAATTTTTCTAGCACAGTTTCTCCAAGGATCTCCCATCCCAATAAGCTAATCCGAGCTACAGCAGCCCTGGAGTCCCAGCAGAGCCTCCCACACTCACCTGGGGTGGGATGTAGAGAGGAACAGCAATAAACGGGGAAGGAGAGAGGAGGTTTTGCTACTTTCTAGAGACACAAACACTAGGATAGTTCATCCTCCTGAGACACAGATGCCCTTTTCTAAGGAGAAGGAGACATCAGTACAAAAGAGAGAAGAACATTCAGCAGATTGGAAACAGGGGGAGGGGGCTGTGTGGCTAGCAGCCAGGGATTTTCAGAAAAAATAGCAGTGGAGAACTTAGGCTCTTCTGCCTCAGCGTCAGTTGGAGCACCAAGTGCATGGTGGCATTACAAGCTGAGCAGGCTGGAAAAGTCTGGGCTTACCTTTCCCCCAAAAGGCAAAAAAACATCAGTTATCATGAAGGAACAGTTGCTAGATCCCCTCCTTGTACATCATGAAGTGGCTCATACACTAACAGGAGTCAAAGCAGACACCTGCCTTGGTTGAAAAGGATTACAGGTCCTTCCCTGGGACAGGCTTTTGAGTCCTTGCTCCCTGGAAAGCCTCTGGTTCCCCAAAGCCTCTCAGGTACCCAAATATGCTGATCAAAATACGATGRCTCTGTGGCGGCTACTCGCAAAACTCAAACAACTTCTTGGACCATCGTAGAAAATCCAATTCTCATTTTAACAGTACAGTATGACAGCTTAACCCAGGAGTGACCTGCACATTTGTTTTATTTATCCTCGTATCTGGATGGATGCCACTAACCCCGGACACGCTGCTGGCCTGCTGTTGCTCAAGGAACGCCAGGTTTCTGCACAGCTCACAAAAGCAAAGTCSGCACGACACGACACCAGGGCTGCAGGCTGCCAGATGCGCACACAGTAGCGGGAGGACCATCTACCCCTCCTGCGCTGCAGAGGGCACCTGGGCAGCCCAAAAAGCCTCGGCCTAGGAGCAAAGCGATGTGGCGCGAGGCTGCAGCGAGCAGACTGACAGAAGCAAAAGGGTTTTCCGAAACATAGCTGTGAAAATCACCACCTCTCCCTGGACTGACGCACGCTGAAATGAACT
Source organism: Apteryx rowi (assembly GCF_003343035.1). Taxonomy (NCBI): domain Eukaryota; kingdom Metazoa; phylum Chordata; class Aves; order Apterygiformes; family Apterygidae; genus Apteryx; species Apteryx rowi. Next base: position 2,500,743 of record NW_020447863.1, on the reverse strand, counting down.
GGACTCAGAGCAGCTGATCTACGATCACAGCAAAGCAGCTGGAGGGCTAAGAAAGTGGCATCATAGGACCACGAGACACTGGAATCCAAAAAATAAAAGCAAACATGAATCTATTAAGACTTTCCAGAGCCTGTGGGCAAAATAATTATTCCCCATTTATGGGTGGGCAAACCAAAACAGAGGCTAAGCAATTTGTCAGAGATTAAAAGCGACTAAGTGGCAAGAGACATTTCCAGCCTGAAGCAGCAATGTTCTCAGAAATGACATGATCACCACTCGGCTCTGGCACAAGAGCGGTCCCTTTTTTCAACAGCGAAATTGGACCCTTCTCTCGCAACTAGCGCTTCGCCTCCCGCCAACAGGCGACTGTTCCCATCCYGTGCTCCGCACTGAGCACAAAGCCTGGCAGCTCGGTGGCTGCTTCTCCAAGAGCCGAGGCTTGGCTCCTCGGAGCAGCCCAGCTGCTCCCCAGACTCCAGGGAACCGTTTCCACCAAGAGGCTTTATAAACAACGCATCTGCTCGGCAGCAATTGGGGAAACGGTGCACGCACAGAGGGGGGCAAAAAGTACCCACGCTATTTGCAAAATGGCATGACTTATCAGAGAGCCCAAAGCATGAAAAAAAAAGGGGCAATTCCGGTTTGCCAGAAAACTCTGTTACACTGCCATGGAGGTAGGCAGACCATTACGAGGCCCCGCATTGCAACACATATGGTGTCAGCCGTGGTGCAAGGGTCCAGGGAACGCAGCCATACCACGCAGAGGTGGCTGCCATGATGCCAGGCTTTGTTATATCTTCTGGATACCAATCTAAGCCAGGCACAGGGAGGTCTTCAGCCACTGAACTCGCCCAAAGGTTCCTCCAGCTATGGTGGGAGGACAGTGGTGCCCTATGTCTTTCCAAACAGCACAGAAATGCCAGCTACACTGTCACTGCAATCCCAACTGGGGTTTGCAGAACCTTTGCCAACTCTCAGGTACCCCACGCCACCCCCAAATGGCCCCACTCCTTCCACAGGCACGTGGCTCGGCATTTCCCGCCAGCATCGAGATTTCATGAGACTTTTCCTGTGCCCCCACCCTTCCCTCCCGGCATAACAATGGGACTATTACCCTGTTTGCTTTTCTTGTGTTTTTGTTTGGGTTTTTTTGTTTGTTTTTGCTTGTTTTTTTTAAGGGCTGTGTTTGCTGTACCAACATTCAGAGTCTTGGGGAAAACTGTACAGCAGCTGCCCCAAAAGGGCTGCCTGTATCCACAAAGAAAAGCTACGGAGCACTTCTGCCCTCGATCTGCATACAAAAGGGTCACAAGAGAGGCAGAGGGGGATGAATCCTTGCAGCCTCATTAGAAGGAAGTAAGGGATCTGCTTCTGCAAATAATAATTGATTTCTAAATTTATCCCCTAATTAAATAGGTTCCCTGGATGAATCTGCATGCAGGCTGCAAGGTGATGATTTAGAGCCTGGCTTCCTACGGGAATGCATCAACACATGTTTGCAAATTGCCTCTCTCCCAGCTTCAAAGGTAGGGTGATCATCACCCCACGCCTGCACACCCAGAGCAGACGGCCCCTTCCTGCCACCTGGAGCTTTCAACAAGCCAAGCTGAGCTTTCCTCTCCTCGAGGGTTTATCAGAGCCACGAGCAGGGGAGAAGGGCATTTGACACCTGCCTTGTTACTGGTCTCTGTGCTCCAGACCAGAGGGGCTTCTCTGACGGACCAGAGCAAGGGACCTGTCACTGCAAGAGAGCACAACTTGCACCCTGCTGAAGCAAGAGGCCAGCTGGAGGATTTTTTTGGCAGGCAGCAGCCATACAACTAAGGCAGAACTAGAACTGCACTGCTTAAACTCAGCACACGGCAACGGAGAGAATGAGAAACATTATCTCCAAAACATGCTCTTGCTTCCTACACCAATTCCACGGCTGTTCCTGTCTAGTTGCTTTGACTTTTTCCCAAAGACACCATCAGTTAATAAAACCTCAAGAGACAGATCCTGGGATAAAACCAGGCTACAAGCTCTGCAAAAATTAAACACATCAATCATTCTTCTGCGCAGAGCTCCTTTTGGAAACCAGGGAGCCCTGATACTCTCAGATGGCCAAAGGATTTTGGACGCAAGAACACCACTTCAGCTTGAAAACGTGACACTGCCGAGCACCACTGCCATGTTGAAGCCTGCACCAATTAACTCCTGCAGCCCAGGACTGCTCCACCAGCCCCTTCAGCTGGGAACCCAGGCACACCACACCAGGGTAAGCCAAAAAAACATCTTGGAAATCCAGTCCTTTCATGTTGGCATGCCTGATGCCCCGAAGAGTGCCATGATTTCCTATGAGCTAAAGCCCCCCAACTTACAACAGGGATCAGAGCTTCCCACTGCAGTCGCAGCAGCACCCAGTACCCTGTCACCCGGCTGTCTTCTTGTTTCTTCTCCTGGTAGGAGAACAGCTTATGCAAACACTACGCTGACTGATGGATGAAGACACAGTCCCTGTTAATTACAGGGGAAGTTAATTAACCCTTCCTTGTAGGCATTGGGTGACATGCCCTGTCCCTGGCATTCTGGCTGAAAACCGCTCAGGGCTGTTCTGCGGCCATGTGTGTACTCACACTCATCCTCCCCTTTGGGATGAGCAGAGCCGGTGTTGTGCCTTTCTGCCTGAAATACCCTTTCAGAAGCCTGAAGATACCTACTGCCAACATACACAGGGGCCATGGCCTATCTATCTGTAGGCAGGGCAGATGCCACCACAGAGCCGACTCAAAACTCCCCCCACCCCCATAAGAAGAGAGGCACTTGCCTACATTTACACACCATCTTCCAACTGGTAGAAGTGGTAACACCTTTAATCTCCTCTTCCTTCCTCCCTGCCAGCTTTCCACCACCAGCATCATTTGGATACTAGGCACAGAGGTCCACCTYCCTCCAGGGCTCCAGCCCTTTGGCGCTCAGGCTTCGAGATACGCACACCACCCCTCCCGATCCTCCCATGCTGAGGTTCGTTCTCCTGTCACTTGGTGCTTGCAAGGACCTACCATCAACACAGCCTGTAGAGCCTTCRCTACATTCACCTCTGCCGCACTTGGGATGGGAGATGCTTGGGCTGAATGGTCTAGCAGGAAGGTAAGCCCAGATAATCAGAAGACCTCTGCTGGACCCTTGGCTCTGTCACTTGCCCCACATGGCCTTAGAAAAGGCTTTCCCTCATATTACCAAAGACATTTATGTACCCACTTGTCCCTATTGCGCTTCTGGAAATCAGAGTAGCAGCCTCCATGTCCAGCTCCCATAGCCCTGAAATCAAACAAATGTAGAAACTGCTCCCATACAGGTCTAAGAGACTCTTCTGAGATTTCAAACATTATCCTGGTCTGTGATGGAAAAAACAGACTGCTAGGAACTGTCCCCATGAGGGAAGGGGAAAAATAACTTCTCCCTCTATCATTTTCTGAAACAGAATGAATTTAGGTCACGACCAAGGGGTGAAAGACGAGCATCAGGCATAACCCGGCCGAGCCCACGGCTATTTGCCTTTCCAGGAAAGTTACAGCACCGATGGACACTTACCCAACCAGTCACATACTCTTCTTTGAAGAGGTGCCAAAGATAGGACTCCTTCCCCCGCCTGAAAAATGTTCAAAAGTAGAGCATCTCCCTGGTATTTTGGATTTCTCAACATTTCTGGATGAAAACTATCTTGTTGAGTTCTCAATCAAAAAAATACTACCGCAGAAGGAGTTAGGGCCCTAACCTACTTCCATACTCAAAAATAAAAATCCATTAGGTGGCTAAATACTTTAGAAACTCTGTCCCTTCATCTCTCCACTTTGGTACTCCATCTGTAGCAGAGCATCCTCCTTTGTAAATTGCCTCTGAGACCCTCAGATCTCTTCTAAAAGAAAACAGTATTATTCACAGGATTAAAAAAAAAAAGATGCAAGAAAGCTAATTAGTCCTCGTATAGAAGAGTTTACAATACATAGCATTTAAATGAAGCCTGATTTTTGGATTGCAATGCTAAATCTTTGCATTGTGTCACAGTGAGTTTCTCTTCCAGAGATACCATTTTTGCTCACCTTGAGCATTTTTGAAGGCAAAGGAAATTCTTTTACGTACCAAAGCAAATACATAATCTACCTCTCCACCACCTACCAACTTGAGCACATTAAAACTCTGTTAAAAGCAGAGCATGATGAGTCCTTGAGGCCCTGCTCCCCAAGGATGTGTGCACATAAAGCAAGGAAAATGTGTGGTTATTAGAGTTTAGCTTTATTGTTTTCATAAAACACACTGAAGATTGTGTTTATGATTCTGGAGAAAATAAAACCCTCTCTCCAATTGTTAAAATAATGAACACAAGATACTCCAGTGACTTCTAAACAATCAAACACTTTGGACTTGCATAGCACCCTCTGCTTGGATTTCAGAAGTCTTTACAAGAATGAAAATAAGTCTTGTTTTGTGGCGGATAAAACCAATATCCTACTGTACAGCCACAGGAAGAAGGATCGTTTAAGCAGTCATTGCATGGGTCTAAATTACAAGGACCAGGAAGGGAAGTGTTCAACTCACTGCAAAATTGTTTAAGAGCCAGTTTTACCAGTTTTCACTAACACCTGAGTTTCTGAATGATCAAATCCCTTTGGAAACTGAGACTTGAACAGCAGAGTCATTTAAACATGCTCAAAACCAAAAACATCTCCCCTTGCATTTTCTCTCTGGCCTCTGTCACAGACTTCTCACTTCAGCTCACTGCGCCTCAGCTTCTCCGCACACAAGGACCGTTGCTCTCAAACTCACCAAACCCTTTGCCGTTTCCAARCCAAGACCGCTAAAGCACCTCAACAGGTCATTTCTTTACCCCATGGAACCTGCCCTACAAACCGGGGAAGGCTGAAACGGGGATCAGACCCGCTCCTGCTCTTTAACCACCAGGCTGTGTGTGAAGYGGGCTGAGGGGAAGGGAGGGATCGATCACTTCTTGAGGCCAAAGTCTCCCTCCTCCTCCTCCTCCTGGCTCCTCCGAACCGCCGGTGGTGCCCAGCTGCGTTCAGCAGCCCCAGGGCTGTCCCAGGCCCCGCTCAGCTCCCCCGCTCGCAACGCCTTCTCCAACACAGCGCTCACACCTTCCAAGGGCTTTTGCCTGCCCCGTGTCCCTACTGCTCTTAAGGGCTTCTGCATCTAGCTCCGAGGAGACATCTGTGCCAATAACGGCACGCCAGCCTGATAAACTGCACCGCTCAAGGGATCGAATGGTCTCCACCACGTCTCCTGCTCTAACCCAGGCTGGAGGAAGGGCAAACCAAAGCGTCCCCCCGCCTTTAAATACGACAGAGACTCCATGGGGTTATGAATTACTGAATGGAGCTGTCTCTTCTATTTAGCAATATGAAGACGGAACGGCAACGCAGACCTCCCATGGGCCGCTGTCCCCAGCGCGGCCACCAGTGTGCATCGCAGCAGCGCCCTTCCCCAGCGCGCCGCCATCGCAGCAGAGGGGCAGGAGCCACAGGGCTCAACCAAGCAGGATCCTTGCTGAACCACGGAGTGTCTCTGCCCATCATCTGCGCCTGACGCCCACCGGGCACCACTGGCACGGTGGGGATCACATCCCTCTCCAAAGAAGCAGAAGGAAACATGGCCCTGCACTGGCAAGGGAGGGAAGCTCTTCAGACAGGTGACCCCCTCCGTATCCCTGCATCCCTACTCAAAAACCTGGGCTGAGCCAGGACCTCAGGCCCTCTCAGCCCCTGTCCGATGGTTAACCTGGAAGGGCAGACCTGGCAGAAGCAGGTCTTTTTTTGGAGCTCCAGCACAAGGGAACAGCTTGGGTGTAGAAAGTGTAAAAACCCAGTGAGGGTGGAGATACTGAGAAGGTGGTGGCAGAGTCTAGCGTTCAGACAGTTTCACACACACTTTCTGGAAGGTATTATTGCCAGCTTTAAACCAACCTATTAGTATGAGCCTTTGGGGCTTGTAATAAAAACAGAGATGTTTTTCCCAGAGCCAAGTTAGATAGAAGACATCTGAAAATTAAAGCAGCAGCCTAAAAAAAGATTCCAATTCCACTCTTCCCTTTACGTATATTTATTTGCAGGATCTCCAGAGACGGAGGTCAGCTCCAGAGTACTGCAGACCGAGCTGTGTTTATCCCTAGCACTAGCGTGACGCACAGGCACTTTCTCCACTACGGACCCACTGCATCGACAACGAAGCCTGTCAAACACCAGAAACCAGTGTTGTCACCATTACGGTTGGAGTATAAAGTGGCATAAGSCAATGCTGCAGGACAGCTAACTAGCAGCTTCATTCCAAGAAGCAAGACTGAACTGAGGCTTAAGTGATTTCCAAGAACCATCAAATTTAAGAGACACAGCCAGATCCTTAAGTCAAGGCAATACTGAGCATCCAAAGCAACAACGCAGCCTCTATGCATCATGCCCCAGCAGCATGTCTCAAAAGCGACGAGGAAGGAGTAGTTTGCAGGGTCCTGCTTTTCCTCTCCTGCGAAGTTCTTCTGTGGACATCGTTCTGAAGAAAACATAACTAGAACCAACACACTGCCTCCAAGAGATTTGTTTTTTTATGACATAAAGCTCTTCTACTTGCAAAAAGCTGAGAATCAAGTTATCCTGCAAAAGATTCGCCACTGTGGCTGCCCTTGATCGTTATATCACAAACAGTATTGCTACCGATACTCCAATGAGATTCTCACTTAAACGTCAGAAAGGAAAACCAGTCTCTTCCCAGAGAAGCACACAGGAGTCCTGCTAACTCTAATTCTGCCTTCTGCCTCTGCAAAATGCAACTCATCCTGACTACAGGAGACTCAGCTGGGCTGATCATCTCCCCAGCTCGTGAATCCTGTCCACTCTCTCTCTTTTTTCCTTCCCTCCCCCCAATGTTAATGGAAAAAAAAAATCTCTGGATCCACTTGAAAATGAATTATATTTCAGTAATTGCAGCTGCTATAGGGCAGTATTAGGTCAAACTGCCCTTTTTGTGCTGTGTCTCAAACACACTAAATGATGAATGGGCTCATTTTCAGCAGAGCTGAATACTCGGAGCTCCAGGTGAAGTCCACACAAACTGCAGATGCTCACCACTCCGATATCGCATCGCAGCGCGTGCCAAGCACTCCCCTTAATAAACTATCCAAAAGCACATTAATACAAGCACTACTTAGGCTCACACTGCTTGCTACTTCTTGTGATCTTCCGGCAGGTCTGCTGCACAGAGCTATCTCCTGCGATCCACAAGGCTGTCTTCTCCAGACTGTATTTGATTGCTTAAGAAATCCATGCCACTCTCTCCCCGTAGAAGGACCTTCTCAGGCCGAAACAGAGATTTTCCCCCTCCTCTCCCATTCTTATTCCATGTTAATTAAGATAGGGTGGGATTCAAGAGACTAATTACCACTGTAGAATTACTCTCCTGAAGGCTGATAAGGGAAGTAATTAGGATGGACAAGCACGGATTACAGTGCTCGAAATCTCTTTCTTGTCAAGATAGCGCTGTTGCCCAACCTTAAAAATGACAAGTGAGTCCACAGGCAAAAAAGAAGCAGTTGTGGAGACTGGAACAACAGGATGGCCCTCACAGACCAGAGGTCTTTCACGTCGTAGTGCAGGAGGAACCCCTTTCCTACAGCTGGAGACATGGACTGATGGTATCTAGTGCTGGCTGGCAAAGTCCACAACCTCTGACGGGCAACCCCAGCAATCCTGGGCACAGGCCTCCCTGCCCTAGGCACTGTGACTGTTCACACTTGCATGCAAGTTGCCTGTATTTTATGTTGCTGAGCTATCATGTTCCTTCAAGCCAACACCTTCCTGCCCTCCGCAAGCTCTGCCTTTCGCTGCTTTGCCTTCATCGAGTCTCTTTTCACCTCCCCAGATATAAGCTAAGACATGGAAAACACTCAAGCACTAGATAGAAAATGACAGCCATTCAATAGGGCTGTCACGGGACATGCATCCCCTTCACACGAGGGTAAAGGTGACACTTTGCAGCGGCAGAGGAGAGCGTGACAATCCTGGGAACCTGGCTGCTCTAAGCAAAAGCCTGGGAAATCCCAGGAGCGCTAACCCTGTTCATGCCACCTGCACCTTTCGCSCTGCGGTCTGTCAACTCCAACTTGCTTGCCCATGTGGAAGAGACCTTAGAGGTGAGCGAGAGCACCAGCAGCTCAGGGGATCTGGATTCAAGCGCAGCCTCCACAAGAGCCATCCTATGTGACCTTGCRCAAGCCATTTTCTGCTTCGCAGCTATGAGAGTAAGCATACCCTTACGCCACATCCCTGCGCTTGCGAAGCCTGCRGCCCCCTACAATCCTCTGCATTTGTGCAATACATAGTAAAAAATGAGCTTCAAGCTCAGGCAGAGCCACCAGGCACCACTAAAATAAAATCCTCATATAGGTAACACAGCACCAAAGTTAGCTAGCTTGCCCAAGTTCCCACAGCTCAGATCACTTGTAGCATACTCTTCCAGTCGCTGGAATATCAGCTCCCACGGTCACATTTTTACTGCAGACGTGCACATTGCAAATGCATTCCTCACACATACACACAGATTATTTTCCTGCAACAAATTCAGGGACCCTGTGGTAGAGCATTTATAACTAATACATGTTCTAATGCTCCTGCTCACCTGAGACACCCAACACTTTCCTGGCTCATTTGTCAGGTTTTATTTATTTATTTATTAATACTTTCTTCCCTGAGGCCAGTTAAATCAGTCCAGTTAATTTTAATATCCACAGGCACACARAGTCATCACAAGGTCATTTATTGGTTACTTTTCAGGCTCAAGTCTTGAGGATTTTGCAGGATTTGGAATTGAGGCTTCTGATCATCTGCAACATTGAAATGAAAAGGAATCRGCTGAGGAAAGACAGTGATGAAGCACCCCATTGACACCCAGGTAATTAAGGAGAAACAAACACGTTTGTTGGCTGAAAAAGAAGGAAAAACAATGCAAAACACTTTATTCTAGCAAGGAGAAGACAGAGGAAAGAAAAAGCAGCTAATGCATTTCCCTCAGAAGGGCATGATTTGCTCAAGCCAAACCCTTTCAAAGATGCTTGCATTTCAGCAGGAAGGTTGTCAGGTGCCACGTGGAAACTTTTGTCACTTCTGATCAGAGAGACAGCAAAAGAAAGGAACCCACTAAACTGAAAAAAMCACGGCCTTTGCAGATCCACAGGATGGGCAGATCGACGCAGCTCCATTTTGAAAAATAAATATTCCATGGGCTCGGAACAAAAGCCAAAGCGTTGAAGCCTGCAAATTTGTCACAAGACAGAACGATCACTCCCTGGCCAGCCTTAGAATTAACACCCAGGAAATTAATCCCTTGGGAAACCTGTGACTCCCTAGCGACAGCTAAATGCTTGTTCTTTCAGGGCTGTGACAAGATGATGCCGGGGTTAGGTCCGGACCTGCACACCGCCCGGCGTGCTTTAGCAAAAAGAAGTTTTACTGTGAACTTCAGCACTTCGCTCCCAAAGCGAGTGTAACACGAGTGCATCAATCTACACTCAAAATGTGTTTATTAAATGTTTTTAATATCACAGTGGCAGACAGAGTAATACAATCAAGACTGAGTCGCACGTCTTTCCGAGCCCGTGGGGACTGCGGGTACAAGCCTGTTTTTGTTTCTTTCACATGGAATGATCAAGATACCGAACCAGCAGCTCAAATCACACGCACTCTCCAGGGGCAGGCAACAGTAATTAGTTTGAGTGCTTGAAACCAAAAATGCCTCTAATGCACAACTCTGTCACTCTGGCAGGAATACTCAAATTGCTGGGCAGYGAGCACTTGGGAAAAAACTGGCACTGCCTGTGGGTGCTGAGCGGTGAAAAATCTGGCCCAAAGCTCTCAAAAGTTGGCCTTGTACCGCCAATCATTTGCTACCTAAAAAGCACTCTACTCCGGGCCATTTTTTTTCATGGGCAAACACCCTGCGGGCAAGAGCAACTGTGAGCGAAGACCTCTGCGATCCCGTCACTCACTGTGTATTCAACTGCAATCACAAATTCCTAGAGCATCTGCAGAGAGGCCCATCCAGCCCCCGCTTTGGGCGGAGGAGAGAGATGATGATTCCTTCATACCTAAGCATCTGTTCTGCATGCGAAGCAGCACTGGAAGAAACCCTTTGCTTGCCTTGGCTGACCTAAACCTGAAAGTAGGAGAGCAGTCCATGTACAATTTAAATAGGAAATGACAGAAAGGCAGAAACCCATCTGCATGGTTATGGCAACTTAATAACCTCTCACTGGTATGCCAAGGTCACAAGCCTCAGCAGCGGGTTTCTCCCTTCCAAATGGGCACCATCCTTCCAGCTGAGCTGGGGCCAGGAGCATGCCTGGGCCGCGCACGTGCCATGGTGCTTCCTGCAGGGAGCATGCCTGCCCCTTCTGTACCTCGCCAGCAACATCAAAACACCCTTCGCGCTCTCCAAACATGGAGCTCTGTTTACTGAGATAGCTTCTCTTAACCTCCAAAGTACAACGCTAGTAGAGGCGGCCTGGAACAGCACAGGAACAGTGCTTTCTTCTGGACTAGGGGATGCACTGGGACACAGCCTGTAGCCAAGCTGGCTTGGTAGCTGTGCAGCATGGATGGCTCTCAAGTAAACCCACCATGCAGCACAAAAGCAAAGGGGAAACTTACTTTAGTCTCCTTAAAACATGGCAAATCCTATTGTTCTAGGAGTGCTTCAGCCAGGAGATGACCCTTCAGGCAGAGCTAACCTGATCAGAGGTACCACCACCACCACCACGCTCAGTACAGCACAGAAATGTGGGGGAGAGGGGAAAAGAAAATGCAGCCTCCCATCAGCACAACAGCTCAGAGGAGGACGGGGAACAGCGAGGACAGTACTGGACTGCTCTAAGGTCCACTCTAAGCCAGACGTAGACTGCCCGAGAGTGGTTTGGACTTCTCCTCGCAACAATCCAGTGCCCAAGAGCCTCCATTCAACACAGCAAGTGCCTTCTCCTGGTTGTAATGGTTGTGAAGAAAATCTTGAAAACCACAAGACTCACTCAGATGCACCTGCTACTTGAGAATACGGGCAGCCCACACCAGGAACCTACACGTCGCAGCTGCTCAGGTTCTCATACAATGCTAATCCTGCAACAGCAGAGCTGAACTCAGGACTATTTCCCTGCTGACTATGAAATCAGTGAAAAGAGGCATGTATTTCCACATACATCTGTCCAAATATAGCACTACCAAAGACAGCCTGGACATCGAGGTACAACCATGAGATTGAGTCAATTTTCTGTTTGCTTGAAAGTACTGGAAAAAAAAGAAACCTTACAATGTTTTTCTGTGAATTCAATGTTTCATTTGACAATTAGTTCCAAAATAGTTAATGCTTCAAACAAAACAAAAATTGGAAAGAAAAAAGAGATAATTAAAACACCATTGGGCCAAATCTACTTAAAAAAATAAAGAATTATCTGGACCAGAAGAATCTGTCCACTTCTGTCAGGGAGCGAAGGAAGTTTGCTTTGGCCTTGGGAAATTACAACCTATTGCTATAGGTGTGCATATACAGTTTTACAGCCCAGTAGAAGACAGGAGCAGGTACAGGGTGTCACTAGACAGCCTATGTTGGATGAGTGCCATGCCTCGGTCTAGCATATGGCCTCAAGGGCCTGGGAGGCCACGGGCTCAGCTGGCTCTGCATAAGGATCAGCCTCATCTTTGCAATCGATGCCTCTGGCACCATAAATGAGAGCAACGTAAGGCAGCTGGCACCAGCGCTGCCCTGACTCTCTCTCATCTCTTCGGCACTCGTGTCCCCCAGCCCTCCCCCTTCCCAGCACCACGCTCCCCGAAGATGGAAACCTATGGAAGTTCAGCAGGTTGAACAAATCGCACTGCCCTTTCCCTTTACGGAGCGCAACTCTGCATCTCACCGGCACGCCGCTGCCCACTGTACCGCCTCCATATGTCGGCATTTATTAGACAGCATTTACACGCCGAGGTCTGCGCAAAGCGAGCTGCTAATGGCGAGAACCGGCAAAATGCAGCAGCACCGTAATGACTCCAGCCTGGGAGATCAGCTCCCAGCATTCTGCCTATTAAGCAGTTTATTTTCCGAGTCGATGCATTCAAGGACTTCATTGTTTAACATTCATACAAAACTCTTGTCACCTGGCAGGTCAGGATAAATTAGGTGCGTGCGTGCGCACATATGCAACTGGGACGCAGAGGGCTCCCCACCGCTAAGCACAAGATCAGCTGCAGTGATTAGCAATCAAAATTAAAAACACGAAACAGTGCATACTAAATCCAGGGGAGAGGGAAGGAGAGAGACACAGAGAGGAGCCAGCTCCTCCTATCATCCATCCTGACGGATGATATTAAGTGAAAAAATAGGAGGTTAAGTCTGAACCTGAATCTACCTTCTACATGTTTTTACCAGGGTTCACTATTGCCACCCTTGTAACTTCGCACTGGTGCTGCTCGCACGGGTATCACATGTCCCCTCAACAGCTCCCGGGCTGCACGGGCGAAAGGAGGGTCACACCAAGCTGCCAGGCCCCAGAGCTTTGCAGACAGGGATCACCYGCGCCACGTAGCTCCTCGGCCAGGTTAAACACTCTGATTTGAACCAGAATTAGCCCCTTCTCTTCACACCGATCACTGCGCTCGCCACTCTGCATGCACAGCTGAGAGCCAGGAAACCTTCTTCGGGCTTCACCTGAGTTGCCCCTTGCTCCCCTGAACTGGCTTTTTGCTAATAGGCATCCAGTCATCCTCTCCCATCCTGCTTTTTTAAGCCAAGACTGCAAAAATAACTGAGTTAAAAGATACTATTTTAAGTCAAAGGAATCTAGAGGGCTCCCCAGGGCAGTGCATGGACTGCGCTCTCCTTCCCACCACCCCAGGTCAGAGCATAGGTTGCAGAAACAGATGTATGAAGACCCAAAAAGTTTAAGGGACTGCTTATTTACATGGAGCCGTGCTGCTGTGGGAAGGGTGGGGGAGACACAAAAGCAGAGAGATAAGCTACTTGCTTCTGCCCACGATACAGAAAAGGATTAGATACTTACAAATATTTTATCCTAGCTAAAGTAATTGCACCACTTGTTCTTATGAGTCAGAGCTATTTATTTTCATGCTTCAGGGCATCAGTTGATCACACCAGCTGAGGTCAGGCAGAAATTCCCATTGCTCCTGTAAGTGTTTTGCATATTGCAGGAAAGTATGTTACTATTAGCTACTGCAGGGCAGTAGAGCTTGGGAGTCCTCACTTCCAGACCCACTTCAAACTCTATTAAACAAAGAGGAGATGCAAGGCAGACCAAGAAGAACTTATTCTCCAGGTAGGTCAAAGTATTTCAGCCTCTCCACTGGCTTCCTAACCTCCCCAGCACAGCACAGTCATTGCTCTCACCAGTTTAGCAGGAGGTCGCTACTGCCAGCGGAGAGCAAATATCCCGTGCTCCCTGCCTGGGGGAATGGGTGGAGGGTGGTGGCACCTTTGGGGCAAATTACAGCCTGTCACATCTAGCTGCTTTCCTGCTCTGGGCAGCAACTGGAGGGAGATACCAATGGGAAGACTATCCAAATGAGAAGACATAATATCAGTCATACAGGAGATGAAAATAAAAACAACCGCTATCAACCCTGCGCACAAGAGCCAAACTAGGGTCACAAAAGCTCATTTCAGAGGCCAGCGACTCTGCGGCCTTTGCCAGGAGCAGACACGGATAACTGCTCATTTCTGAACACTTAAGGATTCACCGCTCTAATTGCGTCAACACCGAGAACTCTCCCAAAACCAACATTTGGCCACTAATAAATAAAAACCAGGCAGCCTGTATGCGGATGGGGCAGAGGAAGGCATAGAGAAAGCAGCCAGGAATATCTGACTGAGAAAGAAAAAAAATATATATATATACACCTCCCTTTACTTCTTCCTCTCCGCACTAACTAGGCAGCCTGTGGTTACTTGCAGTAATTCGGGAGCATTTAATAAAGATTAATAAAAATTCTTGGAAAGAAAGAGCCATTGATCTGCGAGCACCGAGCACGAAGCGAGCGGGCAGAGGCCAACGCTCGCCCAACGACAGGTTCCCTTCGCACCGACAACAGGGTCTGCTGCTCTTGGAGCGCAGCGCGTGCAAAGCCAGAGCCCTTCCGGCGGCGCCTGCCGCCCCAGCGAGGCCTCGCAGGGCGCCCGGGGACGGACGCTCCAGCCCAAGCGCGGGGACAGCCCGGGGCTGGGCGAGCGGCAACCCGCCAGCAGCTCGGGGTGCAGGCTGGGTGACGGAGAGAGCGGCAAGGTGCTTCGTTGCACCCGAAGGCGAGCACACAGGCACCGACAAAGCGGCTTTGAAGCACCACGCATCCGTTTCGAAACGCCTCCTGGAGCTGTGATACCTCCCCTGGACCCTTCCTCTAATCGCTGCTAATCTCCAAACTTCCTTCCCAGCTGCCCTCCCAAACCACGTCATTTTGCCTCCTCACCCCTGCTCGCTCGCTCCCCAGAAAGCCAGGCATCTCGCACTTCTTGATCTACGCTTCGCTGAGCCACATTAGTAATTACAGTGCCGCAGCAGCAGCTCCATAACTTTAATTATAAGACAATTTCTGTCATAATCCCTGGTTTTGACTCACTGCTCCTCCCTCCTCTCTCCCTCCTCTTGCCTTCATCCTCTCATTTGGTCATTGCAGAAGGGAAGTCATGCAGATAAGGAGGAGTTTTAACAATTAGGTATAATGATAACACGGACACCACTTTCATAAAGATGTCTGAATACTGTTTCAAGGGCAGGACAGCAAAAAACAGCTTGCTCTCTAAAGCTCTGAAATTTCTCATGTCATCAGAAGCAGTATCAGGATTATTTTTCTGAAGCTTGTAGTTATTTTTCAGATAAACAAGTTTGGTTCCATCCTTTCCAAAGCTCTGGGATACCCCTTCCTCACCCTTTGCACCTTGCCTTTCAGTAGAGCCCACCTCTGCCGAGAGGTGCAAGCAAGACCCAGCAACCTCCAAGAAGGGCTACACATCCACCAATACCTCCACACTTCGGCATCTGCTGGGTAATGACTCCTTTGCAGGGGAGTCAGGCTACAGGGAAAGTGTCAAGTGGATGAAATCCTCTAACCCAGAAATTAGAAAACCCCAGGTTTTACACCCAGACCTTCAGTTAAACTCACCTGACTTCCCCCAGTGACTCCCTTCACCTCTCATCCTCCCAGCTGTCACTGGGGATAATATTTTTTCCTGACACGCTTTGTTATTCAGAGAGAGAAGATTCTGTAAATGCTGAATTATTATCATCAAATTATAATACTCAGAACATTGTCTCCCTTTGGGATTCATGCTGCAGGAGGAGAGCGCACAGCACAGGCACTCGGAGTTGAAATGTGCTATGTTTAGTTTCCTTAGAGATAGCGGGGATGGATGCTGCTTCAGTATTTTCTCTCTCTTTCTCGGCTGTCCTGGAAGAATCTCTCTCTCTCTGACAGGTCTTCTAGTGGAGAGAAATGAACTATATTTGAAAGATAATTCTGGAGCAAATGGGAACAAAAATGTCAGAATTGTCATAAAGAGATTTTTGGAATTTCCTTTCCATGTCAGGGGAAGGAGGTGGGGGGAAAATCAAGGCGTTTTGCATTTCACTGTTTTCAAAAGGGGATGGCACATACCAAGGTACCAGCTTCCAGGGCTCTCTGTAGAGAGACCTTCCCCGATGCCCTGCTCCTCCCCAGCCCTCACCCCTGCACAGCACCTGGGGAGAGCACCAGGGCATCAGCCCCGAGTCCACAACCTCCCTGCGGGCACTGATCTCCCGCAAGGAAACGGGCTGTCAAGACCTTGGCAGCTCAGTGGCTCAGATTATGCAAGAAAAAAAAAAAAAAGCTAAAGCTATGGAGACACTGCTTGTCATCAGCTAGTGGACCAGGACRTTTCATAGCTGTTTGTCCTTACAGTGCTGGAAACTAATATCCACGCTACTGGAGGAACTGGGCAATCCCGATTTCTCACTTATCAACTTTGCACCCTCCCAAGCACGCTGCTCAATATGATCACAACGTTCCACACGTTTGGTTTGCTCTTATTTTCGCTTCAGAAATAAGCATGCAGCAGATTACAGAAAGAGCCATTTGCAGCACAGGACAACTGCGCAGCATTTTGAGTTTCCYGTAGGAGAAAAAGCACCCTAGCACCCTTTGGTCATCCTCCTCGTGGACCCCATCAGCAAAGGTCAGCACTAACTGGCCATGAGGTGTCCAAGACCATGACTCCAGAAGGCCCTAGGACACATGTCTTTCCCTAAACATGCAAGAAGGCCAACTGACTTTGGGATTTCTCAGAGCACACATGGAGGCAGCGAAGGCCAGTTCTGTTGCACATAAACAGGGCTTTCCTCTGCCCGCATCTCGACAAAGCCACAAATACCTGGATAAGGGACTGCTTGTGCGTGGGAGCATCTTCTGAGTACGACCTGGAGGAAGAGCAGCACTCACTCCTCGTTTAGCGCTTCCTCTCCTGCCCAGTTTAACGCTTCCTTCTGCGTCCCTGCGGTGACTACGRTTTCAGAGCACCATGCAGCGGGCACACACAGCCTGGCCTGGAAATCTCACAGCAAGGAGGAGCTGACCTGCAATCTGGCAAAGCAGAAGACCTGCTACATTATGTTGGTTCATTCTGATATCTTCAAGCCCCTCAAATGTCACCTTTTCAGAAGAGGCAAAGACAGCCAAGTATCCAGAGACGGGTAGAGGCTAATAAATTGCTAAATGTTGAGAAGAGAGTCGGGAGCATTCGATTCCCTAGGAGCTGCAGCCATCCAGCGAGCACGGCAAAGCAGCCGCCTGCTCCCGGCTCCGCCGAGCCCCCGTTATTACTACCAACGCAGCTGTTCCAACGCCTGCCTGTTTCCATAACTCATGCCAACAGCCCCAGGAATCTTCCAAACAAATAACAGGAAAACACAAACACTGCAAGCATGCAGCAGCCCAGCAGTAAGTCACGGCGCAGCGGAGCTCAGGAGCACGCGGCTCAGGCACACGCCGTCTGCTTCCCTCCGGCGCAGGGAGGGAAGAGGAAAGACTCTGGCGAGGCGCAGCCTGCCGACGGCRGCCTGCAAACCTCAGACGGGAGTTTTTGCTCCCCCTCTGCCACAAAACTTGCTGTCGGCCATCTCGCAGCAGGGGCGGCGAGCGGCGTTCCCAGCCGTGAGAACCTGCCCTGACCTTGAACACATCCCTTCATCGCCGTGGCCGCTTTCCCTTCTCCGCTCCCTCTGCGGCCGGTTTATCCATCTGGGCAGCTCCTAAGCACGGGGGAGCTGGGATCCCTCAGAGCCTTCAGGTGCCGCAATACGACTAACAACGGGGCTAAGAAGTAACGGAAAGGAGGGATGCTTATAAACGCAATCACTTTCTCGTGTTTCAGACCCTAGAAATCCGATGATGTGCTGCAAAGGAACGCRGTTTTGCCAGCATCCATGACAAATTTTGAAAGAATGGAGAAGCTTTTGCCTAAAAACACTTTTCTCCGTGAAACTTGCCCCGTTCCCTCTCCCGCAAGGGGAGGATCTGGAGTTTGCCAGAAACACGGCACATTATCAACCAACAAGTTAACCGTCAGCACGTGGTCCTGCCGCTTGCCGAGTTCAGGGTGCAGTTTACTTCTGCCCCCCCGCCACATGCTTCTGCTGTCACATCCACTGCTTCTCCCTGGGAATGACGACAGCAGATGATACCAGGCCTCGGAATTAATTGCAAGGGGAAAAAAAAAAATTTCAGAGTGATAAGGAAACTCTGTCACAAGCCACATTATTTGTGTCTTTTTTCTAGAGAATTTCAGAGTTTGCTTGGGGTTTGCTTTGCGTTTTGCAATTCAGGTCCACAGCTTTAACCGAAATAAGCCAGCACTGCGCCTGCATATGGACGGGCAAGCGACCGATCAGCCCAGAGTCCCCTCAGAGCAGCCACGCGCACCTCACTGCAGGAACGACGAGCGTCCCAGGCCAAAAGCCACCACGTGCCTTCTTCTAGCGCCTCGGAGAGCTGCTTCTTCCTCATCGTTCAGCCCTGCAACGAGGCCACCGGGCCTAGACCACCTTGTTCCTTCAGCCACAACAGGCCAGTTTACGGGATCGGGCTTCAGCCAAGCCTGACCCAAGCGGCAGAGCCAGGACGTGACACCGTGTGCAAACGTAAGGTGTGCATCATGTAGCTGCAGACACTGCTGGACGCCGCYGCGGCTCCCATCGGGAACGGCGCTGGTCCCACCAGCAAGGTGCCGGAGGCATAACTGGGCCAAAATTTCCCAATCTCCCACTTACCTGCTTCATGATCCTTAYTGCCCAATCCCACCCACCACTCCTTTCTGGTTAGCCTGAATACGGGGAATGGACACCTCAGGGAGACAGCAGAACCAAACCAAAATAAAATAAATAAAAAACAACCCTTACAAGCCCAATATTTAAACCTCCTGTTGCTGCCATTAGACTTGTCACAGTATGCTTATATCGGTTCCAGAAAACCCAGTCAGGGTTTTTCCCCACGCTTTTAAAGGGCTGCTGCTTTTATGAAGTCTCACGTTAACAGAGAAGAATGGGCACAATAATACGGAGACCATTAGTAAACAGATTATCCAGGCATTTCAGGGGAGGGTCTTTCTGGTGGAGGGGGAAAAAGAGAGGGGAAGGCGCATAAGGCCACCACGACCACAGGAGTTTCTCTGGAGGACGAGCAGTCACGAAACATTTATAGATTTCAATGCATTGATTTGTTAGGTCGGGAAACAGTCCTTTAAGACTTTTGAAGTTGCCTTTCAAGGCAACTCTTAATCAAGAACCCAGGTGCAGCAAAGAGGTTCGCAACAAGAGGCAGAAGCCACCGCAGGGCAAGGTCCTGAGAACAGGGCTTTTCCCTCCACCTCCTGGCAGCCAACAGCCCGGCCAAGATGGGAACCAGGCGGCTGAAAGAGGCCCTGGAGCAGATTTATTTCCAACATTTTCTAATTAAGTTTCTCCTGCACGGGATTTATTTTTGGACAGTGTTTTTACAGGAGAAAATTAAATGACACCACTTAACGAGAAACAAACTGGAGTATTTCATGCCGGCCGTAAAACAAAGTCTCCACACCCYCTCCAAAATCGGCAGGATCTCAGCAAGGGAAACCGCTGCTCGCATCCGTCCATCTCGCCATCTCTGCACTGGCTCTTGCCAAATCACTCCTTGCCTTACTTTAGGAAAACCTCCGCTTCGAAAGCACGAAGCGGCACAGAGCAAGCGCGATGTGCTGACCCACGSGAAGCAGCTGATCATCGCTTCTGGAAGCGCTGCCTGGTTTGGCACAGGGTCCCCTCTTACAGGGCACAGTCACAGCTCCCCGGTCCCGTCCGCTCCCCACGGATCAAGCTTGCAGCTACCTCTGCCTGCACTGGGACAGGCTTCCCGAAGGGCGGCAYTGGGCCTCGGGACAAGTTTCCGTGGCACCAAAGCAAAGGCGTTTGAACAGGCAGCGCTGCTGAACCAGCGCGGCGCTCCTTCGATGTGCACATGCTGAAATCCGGCTGCAAACCAGCAGCGCGTGGAGGAAGGTTCCCCCCTCCCCCCATGGGAAATTCAGCTTATTTATTCCAATTCCGAATGTGAAGCAGAAAGCCTAGCCAGCAGAACTCCAAACCTTTTGGAACCCAGCCATGACAAATGCTATTCTCAAGTAAAGTAATATTTTTGCTTTCAATTCAGCCAACAGGAGGGTACAAATTAAGCATTCCTTCCCCACCTCCTTCCCCCCCGCCCTTCTTTTCTTTAGGGAAATGATATTTTCTGAGGGGAAAATTCTGAGAAAAGTTTTGGATGATCTCCTCTGGCTGGGAAGCATCAAGTCGTCCCAGCACTGTAAATACAACATCCCATAGTCCATTGAATCCATTAGCTTACTTATCAATATGACATTAGTTATTCCACTTCACAGGATATTTGGTTTTTCCTTAGTGCTGCAGCTACTACACTGCAAAGAGCCGAGATGCTCTTGCCCCGGTTCACTAGATTTGCTTGCCCTCGTGGTCACTACCAGCCTCTAAGACAACAAGCAGTTGCCTCCTCCAGGCTCACAAAAATAGCCAATAAAAACCCATTTGAGGAGTATCTGCTGATTTCTAAGCCAACCCTGTTTTCCTCCCCCAGCTCCCTCCACATCCTTTGCCCAATGCTCTGCAGTGGCAACACCGAAAATCTCAATCACGTATTTTTCAGAAGCCGGAGCAGAAGCAAGGCGTCAGGGAGCGGAGCCTCCGTTGCCACCGAGACCAATGCCACCCCCAAGGAAATCAAGGGGATTTGCAAGCACGGGTGAGTGACACTGGATTTTTGGCATGGAGCCTTCCCAAACACAGAGGAGGGAGAGGTTTATTCACAGCGCAGAGACACACTGCCAAAACACTCCCGTGCGAAAGGGAGGCAGTACTCAACACAGCAACTATTTTATCGGCAGCGAAATGCAGCTCCTCTCCAAACAGCCCCAAAGTAAATCAAGACAGACAATGCAGCACTCAAAAGAGAGGGGGGCTGTAGTCTAAACAGCAATGACAACTCTTAAAAAATAAAAAAAGAGAAAAAAGAAAAAAAAAAGTTAAGCGACTGTGCCATGAGTCTGGGTTTTTGCTGCCAAATTTTTTTTAAACAGAAAATGGAGGAGGGGGACAGAAGGAGGGAACACACAGCAGGAGAATACAAAATTCGCACACATTTTGTTCCCAAATCCTCCAAATGTGACTCACTTGGCTCTATTGTGACAAACTGAAACGCCTCCGAGGAGTTCATTTCACGTCTCATCCATTCTCTGAATAATGGGAAAATCCCTCTTTGTTTCTCTAAGATATCAGCACACACTACGCGCCACATATACCCAATTCCATTAGACATAATGGAACGAGATTGTCCCAGAAGTTGTTTTCAATTGCCTGAGTGCATCCTTCATTTAGGGAAACAAGAATATATGAGCTTTTCTACCCAAGCTGACGTGCGGACGCAATTTTTAAGCTGAAGTCAGGGCCATTTGTTTCCTGGCTAGGCTTTGGTGGGGGAAGAGGGTCGGTCTTTCTCCTCTCTGCTCAAGAAGGTTGTTAACCAAGAGGCACGGCCACCTGCCCCCAAAAGGCTCGCGGCCGCGGGGAGCAAGCGAAGCTGGAGGTCGAGCTGTCAGACAGCAGGGTCCCTTATGAGCGATCCCGTTAGGTGCCTCACCTCAAGAGACCATGACATGCACCAGGCAATGCTGAGCAAGGACGGCGCGAGGCTGGGGCTCCACACGCTCCCCAGCCCGTTGACCGGATTTTCCCAGGATGTCCATGGACGCCCTGGGCAGCCCCGCCAACACGCACCATATAATCACTAACAGTTGTATAGGCAGAGGGCTCAGGAACACGCAGAGACCTCAGCGCTTAACAAAAAAGCCTGCTTATCTGCCAAGGAAAGCGGATCCCCGAGGAATGCATGTTCTAGCTGGCTGCCTACGATTTACTTTGACTTCTTGGGACAAAAGAAAGTTTGAAAGTCTTGGAGACAAAACAGGCTGCTTTAAAGACACTGCCTGTGATAACAACATTGTCAGCATTACAGTCTGTATTTAGAATTAACTGATGGAGCTTAGTGGGGAGGAGACAGACGGAGCGGAGCAGACAGGTTTTGTGTTTTGTTTTTTTAATTGACTGCCACCTTGAGATAGTTCCTCTTCCCAACATTAAAAAAAAAAAAAAAGGCAAAAAAAAAAAAAGCAAATAGCATCTTAAGCCTATGGACTCCTATTCAGCAAAGCATTTGCTCAAAGCCTTTATAACACAGGTGCCTACAGTGAGGTACGTCTTAACTGCATTGCTGAATCGGGACCGATGCTCACAGAATTAAGAAGTGCTTCCCCTGCRTTTACACGACACGAAAGCAATCACCTCCAGCCACACTTCATGCCGTGGACTTCAGACATTTCAAGTTAAACAAGTTGTAGATTTGCCCCTTGGAGGAAGCATGTGATATGAGCACAGCCAGAAAGAGACAAAAACTACACCTTAGAAAGCACAGTACCACTTTCAAGCTGTTCTTTTCCGCTGAAGACTTATTTCCTTTTCAGATTTACCTCCCAAGCCCTCTAGGGAAGGAAAAGAACAACTTCTGATAGAAATTAGACCAAAGCTCAGTGGTGTGAGACTTGCAAATAATGACCACAGGCAGCAGGGTCTGCGGGGAGAGAAGGCTGAATTCAGAGGAAATTGGTCCAGGGCTGCAGGCAGAGCCGCCCCTTGCCGGGAGCCGAGCAGCACAGCCACGACCGGGCGGCCTCCCCACGCTGCACCTCCTGAAAACACCTCTCCCCTTCGCCCCAATCGCAGAGCTGCCACGTACCCAACCCCGGCTTTGGAGAGGCAGGACGGGGCAGTGAGGCGCAGGAGAGGGCTCCCGCCCGCGCAGTTTGCAGGACACGGGCTCAGCACCAACTCCTTGCTGTCCCTGTGCCCAAAAGCTTATTCCAGCCTTGTCCTAGCCTCCAGATAGATGAGTTCAGGGGCACACTGAATCATACTTTTCCCCCAGACTTGGCACCGAGCCCTCCTTCTATAGCTTCTCCTGGCTTGGTTTCAACAGCAGTAGGTTTTATTATGCCTTGCTGCCCTAATTTTCTCCACACTCAATTTTCTATCGACATGTTGACCCTTGCYGCTGAGTTTGTTAGCTCTGGGCAGGCGGCGGGCTGCTCTCGATCGTCCGCCCGCGTTGGGGCAGGGGGCAGGTTCGGCATGTGAAAACGGAGTCAAGGGGCAGGAGAGGCGTCCTCCCCRCCTGAACCGCCAGCTGCCTGCACCAAGACGGACATGTCCCCGGAGGGAGCGGGGCGAGAAAGTTTCCAAACAGAGCAGAAGGACAGGAAGGAGGAAACAGCTGAAYGAAAGGAAACCAAAGGAAACCAAAAGATATGGAGCAAAGTAAATGAAGGGTCAGGGAAAGAGGGAAAAAGAGAGCAAAAGCAGCAGAAATTACTGATGGGGTAGAACGCGGAACACCTACGTGTGGCAATAAAACAGATGCATCAGCACAAGCCCCTGTTCCAGTCTGCGATTTCCTTGCCCCAGGTGAAATTCTTCCGGTTCCAGATGCTGCCAGTCCACACCTGCCTGGCGCAAATCATCCTGCTGCTTCTGATGCTTCAATCACCTTTTTACAGYCCCTTTGGGGCACAGAGAAGAGCAGTGAAAGATATCACTGGGTTTTGTTTTTATTGTGAAATTCCAGGACTGCGGAGGCCTGTTTATGCTACTTTCTCTTCTGTTCCTCCGCTTTCCCCAAGACAGGCAAAATACTCGCTCTCAACTTGCGGCCTCCCCTGTCAGACAAGCTGGCCAGAAGATCATTGCCCCCAGCYGATTTCTGGGGTTTTCCCGATAAAGCAAGCCTGCTGGGAAGCAGACTGCTAGTAGAAGAAAATTCACCTCCCAGGCTACGTCAGCTCAGATCACTACACAGACCAGCCTAGGGCTGCAAGACAAGCTGGACAGAACCTTGACAGCATGGTCGGCTTCAACCAGCGAAATTTCTACCCCTCCATTTGGGGGAGGGATGCAGATCTTTAAATGCAACRTCTCTAATGCGCAACCTTCACTAACTTGTCTTCCGACCCGGCTGCCGCACGCCGCTGCCGGCTCCCCCACCAAATTGCTGCCGCTTGTTTTTCCACACCAGCCCTTTCCATTTGCTTACAAGTCTGATTTGTAGGGGGCATGCGAACGCCTGCCGAGAAGCAGCCCTGCTGGGTCTGAGAGCAAGGGGATACACGCCAGCGAGGGCATGGGGGGGCTCTGGGGAGGAGGAGGACGACGACAGCATTCATGTGCAGCTGTCTGCAGAGTACAATTCGGAGACGGAGAATGGCCCGTGATTACAATTTGAAGGGATTCTGTGCACTGAAAAGGAACTGATTCAATTGTGCCACCACTGCGGAGAAGCTGTCAGCAATCAAGGCGTTCTCCCCACTACAATCATCGGAGGCAGGGTGTGAGCGGGAGCAGAAGAAAGTACAGTTGAGGTGGTGGCAAGGTAGAGCAGCGAGGCTGCTGTAATTCTACAGCTGTAATTTATTTCCAGGTTCAGCATCCATCGCAGGAGGGAAGGSAGGAGAGTGTCAGGGTGACGGGGACAAAGAGAAGCCGCTGTTTTCCACAACACAGCTCCGGTGAACATAGGAAGCCACAGAGAGACCCCACCGAGCTGTGCTCTGCAGGACCTTCGAGGCAGGAGGAACGGGTGCTCCTGCAGCAGATGAATTTGTAATGCTCGTTTTTCACCGCCCTCTCTGAGCGGCGGGCAGCGCACGAAAGCTCGCGCCAGGCAGCCTGCTCCCAGCCGCGGCCCTCGTTCCCCACCCAGCAGCGCGGCTCGCTCCAGAAGGACGGGCGTTCGCAGCTGCAGCCAAGCGTGAGCTCATCCGTGCACGCCACGTCCCAGCGGGTCAAGCCACCTTCGGCAGCCAGCGAGAGCACTGCCAGCCKGAGTCCTGCAGATGGATGGCACCTCCTTCCCCAGCTGCTCGGAGGCTTCTGCATCCCGCTCCCCTTTCCCGGGAACACAAATGCAGAGAATTTGGGGGAAATTGCAGCGCAGCCTCTCCTCTCCGCCCTTTCCACGCACATCCCAGAGTCAAGGGCAGCTTTCACCGTCGAGCCCCGGACTCATCCCTCCATTCTGAAATCAGAAGAAAAACCTTGGAGCTCCCAGACTTGACTACACAAATTCAAGACCCAAAGTGCTGAAAGCCGCTTTTATGCCTTGCTGTAAATCTCAAACTAGGTCAACAAAACTTTAACATAGACCAGCTAGAAGCCAAAAGCACTCTGGCTCCTGCCCTCCTCCAGTACACCGCTATCCATGGAGAGAAGAGACAGGCTCCCTTTCGAGCGTGTTTAGAGGGGAAGGCTAGGAACAGATGCCACAGAGCTGATGGGCACCAAACGCGAATGCAATCTAAACCCCTCTCACTGCCAAACACCCGCTCACCTGGAGCGCCCAGGCACTTCAACACAAGCAGCCCTGGAGTCCTTCACTGCTGCTTACGTACAAATTCAGTTTACACCTTTGGAAAGCAACTYGGAGAAGATTTCAGATTTTGGGACGGTAAGGGAACTGAGTGTATTTTAAAGGAAGAGCACCATGACAGAAACACAAGGGATTTGCTTTGCCACAAGCCACCTTCAGCCACTAATCACAAAACTGAGCCACCAGCATGCTCGGAGCAGAAGCGAAGCAYGCGGATTATCTCAGGATTTATTCCAAGTGTGGCATGAACATGACTTTTACAACATCTGCTCACGTGCAGAAACTGAAGCCTACACAGCTGCACTCTCCTCTGGTGTGCTTCTACCTGGGAAGCAACAGGTAGGAAATACTTCACACTGCCGCCCAGAAACAGGATCCCCAACTTGAATTCAGTCTGCCCTATGATACTGCTTGTAGCTTGCTCAACAGGGATCGCACAAGCGAGGCTTAGACATAACCACGCACAAGGTGCCGGCTGGGGCCGAGAAGAAACAGGCTTCCATGCCCGCATCCGAGCGTCTCCTCTCCCTCGTCTCCCGAGCTGCACACCTCCTATGCAGAGACACGCGTTTCGCTCCGGGCATAAGGTTTACAGAACTGTCTAGAGGAGTCTCACAAGGAAAGGCAGCAGGTACAACATCATATGCGTTGGACACACTAGCAGCCAGAAGTTACGTCAGGCCAGGCTGAGAAAAACCTCAAGTCTTTGCAATCAAATCCCAGTCCTTCCGCAACGGGCTGGCAGAGAGTTTGGTGCTAAGCAGTCACGCACCCGGACGGGGGGGACAGAGAAGGCAGCAGAGCCCCAGGAGGACAACGCGGCTGAGGTCGTTCAGAGAGGCCTCGCGGTCGGCCAGGTACGCCCTCACGCGCCAGCCGCCGCGCCGCCAGCTGGAAACACCGGCCATGCCGGGGCACAGGGAGGCAAGAAACTCTGTCGCTACTGAAACAGAGCAAAGCAAAACAAAACAAAAAACAAAAAAACAAAAAACCTTCATTTTTCAAAACCACTGGAAGCTGCCAAAAGCTCCAGCGACAACCTCTGCCATACAGGCTACCGATCGCACAAGCAGCACAGAAAAGCAAGGGATTCCAACAAAGACCGACCCATGGGCTCCCAAAAAGAGGACTGAATCCAAAAAAAAACCCCAAACCAAAACAAAGGCAGCACTCCCCTATATAGCAGTCATTCAACAGACCACCTTCACACGAGAATATTACCTCTTCTCTCATTTTCAGAGGCAATCACATGAGCCTCCTAAGAGCTCTCCCCGCTCGTACCTGCCTGCCGAGGAACCCTTCACAAGCAAAAGCCACCCCAGAAAAGCTGCAGCAACAAGGACAGCACCAGGACGTACGTGTTTATGTTGCCCATTTCCAGGCCCCTCTGTCCACCCAACTCAAGTTTTTTAAGTTTTACAGAACCATCAGCAGAGAAAAATGAAGATCTATGAAGTCTGCTTGAAAAATCAGTAAAACGCATTACATGCATGTTGATAGGTAGAAGCTATCCTATTATCCAAGGAGATTATAATTACCTCATTTACCTATTAAAAGAAAACTGTGACAATATTTAAGTTAGATTGCCTTGGTTATTTGCTAAAAATTATGTGCTAGCAATCAAGTGAAAATTTAAGCTGTAATATAGCCTTAGCAACATTGCTAGTAATTTGTGTAACCAATAACATTTATTTTTTTTTTATGTATTAGCCAACGCATTTAAATATGCTCTGTGTGTATATTTGTATATATATGTATGTATGGACACACACACACACATATAAAAAGGAATATGTTTTAAAACATATAAAAAGGTATATTCCCTATAGAGCTCCTAGAATGGCCAGGGCATGTTAAAGCATGCAAATAACAGCTTTAGTCTAACCAATAAGGAGCATTAACCCTTGCTTTTGATTTCTACTTCTATAAGTCCAAGCCTTTCTACAATAATCTTAGCACAAGCAAACACAAAGCTGGTTAATGAAGCCCTTAATCAACACCCTCAATCAAGAGAGCTTAGACCCAACTCCAGCGGGGCTCCTTGGCTGAGAGCTCACCCACCGCCAGGGCCGCCCACAGGGGAGCTTGGGCTAGAGCAGAAAGCCGGGGGTGCAGTCCACAGCTCCGGCCCCATCTCCGACAAAACTGGAGAGAGATCATTTGGGAGCCCCCTATGGCCCTTGGAAAGGAAGGAGATCACAGTCATGACCGCTGCCTTGCAAAGGTGTGAGCACATACAGCTGCCTTGCAGAGGGAGACTGACCAGGAGCCACCTCGTGACCTTCTACTTKACCTCACCAGCTGCTAGGACCACTTTTTTGGGAAGGACCCAGAACACAGAATCTCCCTTTCAGCTCAGGGTTCATGAGAATAGGTGACACACCACAGGAGTAAACCAGCACTTAAGCATATTTGTGGGATTCCCCAAAGGGATGTGGCCTAGTGCTCCTTAGGCTTCAAGCTTGGCCACAGGAGTTGGCTTTGGTTCCCAGCCCTTGCATTAATGGGCAACATGGCCTCACTTTTCCCCAGCCGTAAACTGAGGCCCATGACACAGCTTTCTTCACTAGCATGGCACTAGACATAACACTTCACCAGGAGGATCTTCCAGATAGCCTGATGCAGACCTCATCAAGTGGATGCAAAAGATAAAGTATCCCATTAGCTGATGACAACCTGTATGATCAGAGAATTCACTGAGACCTAAGGGAGAGAAGACTGTGGCTAGAGGACATGGGACAGTATGATCTTCCCTTCCCTGCAAGCACATCCTGTGGTCAGTAGCCTGAGATGACTGAGGAATGGGTTCTGGATTCTTTCTTGCACAGCTGCTACATCTCTGCTCCCAGGCCTTAACCTCTGTTTTACTATCTCCTTAATATACAGCCCACCCAGTTGTGCAGGGTGTGGGGGGGTTTCTTTTTTCCTAAATAAAAAAAAAAGTTTTGTTTTGTTTTTTACCCTAGTACCTCTCTCAGAGAATGGAAATCTGATTACTTATTCCTTGCATACTGCAGGGCTTTCATCCTAAATTATCTTAAATCTTTGTCGAGCCAGACACAGCAAATAAATTCTTGCTTCCAGGGATGTCCTCTCCGTCATAAGAATATGGTGGGCCCAGCATCCCGTTGTCCTGAGGGCACTGGGAGCATAGGCTGCAACTGCTGTGGTCCGTGCCACTGTCTCCTAGCCAACAAGCAATCCCGAGAGGGGAAGAGCATGAGAGCCCAGGGGAAAGATGTGTTTCCCTAGCTGAGTGCAACCCTGGCAAATTAGCATCTGTGCACTCAACTGCATTCTCAGCTGTGGCATTTAGCCTTGTGGAAAGGAATGAGGGAATCAGATAAGAGGAAGCAGGGATGCAGAGGAAGATGGATGCTTCTATTCGAAGGCATCCTTCTCATGTCCCACTCCCTCTTAGAGAAGTTCAGCAGAGAGGCCTCCTTTATTTGTAGGAAGCAAAACACAAGAACATTATTACGGCCTGTTGTTGCCTTCTGGCAATTTGAGTATGGGAGAGAGCACGGACGTGACCAGGTCTTCCAGTAGGAGGCTGTTCCCAAAGACTCAAAAAGGTAGGAGAGATTATAATCACTCAGCACGACTGCTGCCTGACAGTGGCCCACTAATTTCGAGACTTGTGCTTTATTTTCAGCCTGAATTTATCTACTTGTAGCTTTCAGCTRCTAGATATAGTTATGTCTGGGTCTGTAAGGTGGGGGCTTTGCTCTGAACAGCCTTATGTTCCTTCCCAAATACAGAGAGCTGGTCATCTAACATTATTTTTCCCAAGCTTTCACACAGAACAAAGCCACAGAAGTGTGCCTCGAGGATGTGCCTCTTTTTACAAAGGGAAGGGATTGAAGTGCAAAAAAGAAAATAATTTCCAAGCGCCAAGCCAGGTTCAGCAGGGCTCAGCCRTGCTGTGTACTGGCCTCCTCCCTCCCTTCACACAAAAAGACTGACCCAAGGCAGCCTTACACTAGGTGCTTGCTTATCCAAAGCTCTCCCTGTCTGTTAGAGGTCACCGCTCCAGGAAAAATACCACCTAAGTTAATTAAGCCATAAAGTACCAGGAAAACTACATCAGAGATGTGTGGTGACATTCTTCAAAAGCTTAAGTTGTATTTACTTGGTGAAAATTTGCATTTTGAATCTCTTAGTACACTCTTAGCAGAGCTGGCCTCCAAGCTAATTTCAGCCAGGTGTCATCGCTCGGCCAGACTTCSCACAGCACTTCCCACACCTACATCACTCCCCGTAGCATGTCCAGCAACCTCCAGAAAATGGAGGTTTTCAGATACGGAGGATCCAGCTTCTAAGTAACAACTGATTAGACAAAATTGCACTAACAGCCAGGGCATGAGATTTTCATAGACAATTAGGAAGCTCATCCCATAAAATCCCTACACAGATGTACTTCTAAAAGATCCTGCTCTTCCACACAGACAAAAGGGGCAAACAGGAGATGCCCTGCTCCCCAGAGCATCCAAAGCAGGAGGCATTACCTGTACCAAGTCACTTCACTGCCCAAACCTCCTTGGAACCAAGTCACTCAGGGTTTCCATCACTTGAGCTTCCTCCTTGATCCTTATCTCCATCTGACACCGGCTAGAGAACAATATCCACCAGGCTAAAGCCTCAAGCTCTGGACACTTTTCCTAGAAGCTGTGCAATAAGCAGAACAGCAGCAGTACTTCTTATTTCACGGAAAAAAAAAAAAAAGTGGGGGAGTAGAAGACCACAGCTCTGAGATTGCAGAGCCAAATATGAAACTGCAGGAGAGAAAGAACTCTACTCCAGGTCTAATTGGGGGTCAGCCAATATAGAAAGCAGCAAAGTATAATCTGAACAGGTCAAGCCAATGCAACTTCCTTAAGGGATGGTAAAAAAGAACCATGCTAAGCAACCTGGCAGTATTATCTGCACAAGAAAGCCTTTAAAATAGATGAAGGTGATTTAGAGGGTCTAATTTCAGCGGATTTTCAGAGAGCTTATGATAGAAGTGCTTCATAAAAGATTAAGGAAAATAAATGGCTACTCTGTAAGGGGCACAGTCAGGCATGGATTACAGTTGGCTAGGCAAAAAGAAACAAAGACAATACTTCCTAAATTGAAAAGAGGTTAGTAGGGGCCAACTGCATTAAAGAAACGTTTCAAGAAGTGGGTGGCGAGTTGCAGCTTGAGGAGGATCTCGGGGAGCTTCGGTTTGCTGAGGCAATGGGGCATGAGAAACTCCAGGTAGATCCATTACACACCACGGGAGATGGATGATGAAATTCTGTTCAGACAATTAACACATTCTGCACGTGCTGATCTAAGGTGGTCACAATCAGTCCCRTCCATTCGGTGCCCATGATGCATTCGGGAGTCAGATTTCAGAGAAAACAGTGTCCTGTAGGGCTCAGCATTTTAGAATCAAATTGGACTGCTGCTTTCCGGAAAACAGAAGGTAGATTTACTGAACAATGCTGATCGAGCCCCACATTTAAATTGCTTCACCTTACATACTGCTGATAGAGGAGAATCCAAAGGTGAATATCGAAGCCAGCTCCTGTGGCAGGATGTGTCAAGAGCTCTGAACGCATCTGGGCTAGAAGAGCCAGATGCATCTCAGCTGAAGAGTTTGAGATGACAAAGGAGACTGTGAAGCCCTATCACAGCCCTGCTTCTGATAACAGATATGTAGGAACAGAGGTCCCCGCAAGGAACAGAACTGCATTTTAACAGCTCTAAATCAGGTAACTTCACCATCTCACAGGAGCTAAAATCATTACGGCTGAGCTGTGCACATGCATGCGTGTACATTTTTAAGAATCTAGTTGATTTTGAGTATCATTATAAATCTCAGTACAATCAGAGGCTCACTGCTCAGCCCTGCCGTGAGTGTCCCAGGGTAACTGGGAACCATCCCTCTCCAGGACAGGGGTCTCCTTTGGAGCACGTGGGCACAGGCTCACCCTTACAGGCATATTATAGGTGTTTTACCTCTTCAGATGAGCATCTAAAAAGAAGGAAAAGGCACTCCATGGAATACCTGAAAGCTAGTTAATCTCCTGCAACACCTCTCCAAAGAAAGGTGTGAAGACAGGAGAAGCCCTTAACTCCACGGTGTATCATTTTCTAAACTTTGGTGAAACAGGTACTCCCAGCCTGACCAGCACTGACACCTGGCATGATCAGATCCTCCATCTCCGATTCCCAGCTGGAGAGGAGCTAGACACCAGCCACGCTGGCTCTTCTCACCCGGCCGCTCTTACCATGCTGGAGGCTGCCCCGTTGCCTGCCCCCAGCCAGCCCTTCGTTTCGCAGGAGCTGGAAAGCCGAGACGGGATCCAGCTCGTCCACGGTACGCTCTGCCCRAATTGCCAGGTCTTTGCTGGCGACCAGGCACCGCATTATATTGCGGCTTTGGGGGAGGTTTTTAAGTTCCTTAAACTAGTTGTGAAAGCTCTTTGATCAGCTCATTCTAAACAGTAATTTTGTGGTAACCAACTGGGTATCCGAAATGCAGCAATTTGCAGCTTTTCAATGCCTATCGCTCTATCTGCCGCCTCAGAAGAAAAGTGGGGCTCACTTTGCCTCTGAGGACCGCTTTTCCCAAGAAACGCCCTGGTGAGCTACCCACAGGGACATCATACACACATCTTTAAGCTGAAAAAAAAGGGATTCTGGCTACACACAAACACACGTATATTTGCCTGCAACCAGCAAGTGGCCAAAGGACACCTTAGAAGCTCTTCTGACATTTAAAGGTGAGCTTACTGAAGCATTAGGAGATGCGGCTCCACACGGGACACACTGCCCAGCGCAGCCTTACCCAGAGGCACGGTCTGGGCCAGCCGCCCCTCCGCAGGCGGCAGGGCCAGGCCGAATCGAGGCTTTCGCCTGCCTTTCGTYGGCAGCGAAGGAGGAAACGTTCGCTCGAGGCCTGTTACCATCATGGATGCGCGCGCGCGTTTGGGGGGCCCCGTGCCTACCCCAAAGCCTCTGGAATACACCCGCCACAAGGAGAGAGTGTGGAACCCGTCTTGGAGGCAGTCCTGGAAGCTGCTGAACAAGTATTTGGCATAAYTGGGGGGGGGAGAAGGGGCTGACAGCTCATGCAAGAAAATTAAATTGAAGAGAAGCTGGTTCAGTGCTTTGCATTAACGAGCCTCGGGGGGGGGGAAGGAAATGTAATTCCCAAGTCTAAGTGGGGTTTTTTTGTTTTTTGTTTTTTTTTTTAAAAAGCACACATACAAAAAAAACCCAAAACTCTTTTCACCATGCGAAACTAACACAGAGTAAATCAATCAAACTCATCTCCCCCATGACAGGGGAGGACGCATCATTGAACAACACTCATCGCTCCCAGTTGGCGATTTCTCATCTCACTGCTACGCTAGGAAACTCTCACAGTCGCGCCCCTGGGGCCGCGGAAAGGCTACTGCAGTTTCCCTCTGTCGTCCCATAGGTTTTTACCAGTTGCAAAATACCCTGAGTGATGCACTTCCCCTAACACCCCAGGAGCGACAAATCAGTCCTTGGGCAATTTAAGGCCTCACAGTTTTTTCAGGGGCACAGGAGGGTGCCACAGTAGCAGCCTCTATGCACCTAACGAGAAGCTGTTCAGCTAAAACTTCCTAGAGGAATCCAGAAGCGGAAAGTGCCCAGCTTCCACGGGGCTTTTCAGCAGGAAGCACTAACGACATCAATCAGAAAGCCAGTAGAGCTGTGCACACCAGCCATCTTGTGGCACTTCTTCACCAGCCTCTCTAGCAATATCTAACAGCAGGAGCACGGTTCTGACGAACCCTGAGCAACGTGCTTCGTTCCTACGTACAAAAATGCATTAGGACCGAGATGTGTCATGCATCTCCTCAGCTGTTCAATCCAGGAACCACCGGGTGCACAYACCAACAGCCGTTCTGCACCAGCCCTTCTCCATGAGTTGGGCAGCCTGCATYGCACTGGAGCTGCCTCACCCAAACATGGCAATGCCCAGAACCAAAGATGATGACCCGACTACTTGACATCAGATCGGAGACCAAACAGGTAAAAACAGCATTGCCACATCTCCATGCATACAACYGGGTGCTTCTTTAAAAGCGCTTCAAAATAAATGCTCAGGTAACCCACTCAAATAAGACAAAATGGCATGAAGCGTCCCYGGGTACAGAGGTACCCAGCATGGAGTCCTGTGAGCGGGGACTGGAAAGACACAGTCACTTAATGGATCTGACTTACTGGAAGGGCGCAAAAAAGTCAGTGCTCCACAGGGACACTGCCAAGAGGAGCTTCCCAGCAGCAGGCTCCAACTGGAGCACTCTGCAGCGGCTAACGCCAACGCCTCCCCAACCCACGGGCTCTATCCTAACAAAGACGCAAGGGAAATTCAGGAGGGAACGTGCTTTCCAGTCTCTCCGCAGCTCCCTCTCGGCCAGAGCCAGCAAACTACGGATCGGTCAAATTGATGCTTCCATGCGTGTCCAGCATCTACTCTCTCTGCAAGTACAGCTAGGGAAAGCCCCTTCAAATGGGATTCCTCCCCACTGGGGTTTTTCCTCCAGTACAAATCTATTTAGAAAGAAGATAAAACATCTCCAGTTTGACTGAGGTTTTATTCAGAGAAAGCTCTGGCTCGGAAATAATTGCCGTTTGCTATAATTGGTGAGATGCAGGAAAGGAGGAGATACAAGTGGAGTCTGGTGCAATTTTGGGAGATTTGTTACACTTAGCTCACTTCTATCAATTTCAGTGGCTCAGACGCTTCTGACCTGTTGCTCAGCTTATTGTGAAAATGGCTTTTATTTACTGCACTTCCATTAAAAGATGAAATCCATGCATAGGGCTCACAGGGCAGAAAATCACAGTTTACGTCTCTGCTTATCTCCCTTCAGCGGCCTCAGCTCATTTTCACCCTGGCTCACTCCCAGCTGCTATAAAAAAAAATATTTCCCAGCACTGCTTTGAGTAGCCAAGCCC
Organism: Apteryx rowi; assembly: GCF_003343035.1. Lineage (NCBI taxonomy): Eukaryota > Metazoa > Chordata > Aves > Apterygiformes > Apterygidae > Apteryx > Apteryx rowi. The sequence continues at coordinate 2,466,694 of NW_020447863.1, read as the reverse complement.
CTTTCCAGCCCACAGGGCAGGAGGTGCATTTAATTTTTAAGGGAGTGCTCAGGGCTGCAGCCATTGCATCAGCCCAAGCATGGAGGACAGAGGGGACGGACAGGGATGCTGTGACGCACGCAGGCTCGCTGCTCTGAGGGGACAGGACACCGCTGGTCCTTGTGCAAGRACATGGACTCTGCTGTGCTCTCAACCACCATGCAAGCCCTAGCCAGAGCTCTTCTGCTGCCAAAAATCAGCTCCCATCTGCTGTAACCTACAGAGATGGGAGAGGCCAAGGGAAGACCCATGTCACACGCCCGGCGAGCAGCAGGGAGGCAGGTGCCTGCATCCCTGGATTTTCAGTCCTTCCCTGTCTCAACTGCAAATCCTCTCACTACAGAGCAGATGATCATCAATGCAGAAGCAGGCTCAAAGCTTCCTTCTGCACCGGTTCCCATCCCAGTACTTCTCACAGACACCACCAGAGCACTTCTCTCCTGAGCTGCAGCAGCAGCAAAAGCATCAGGTAACCTGTCAAACCTGCACATCTGCAAGAAAAGAGCAAGCAGCGATGGGATATAGGTGCCTCCTCAGTGCTGGCTCTTGTCTTGCACAGTAGACACTGCAAGCCACGTTAACCCATGTGACAGGGACAGAGGACCCCTGTGTAAGCAGCTAGAGCTCTCCCAGCCCTCGTAAGAAGGTGTTTAATACCAAACATGCCATCCCAAAGGGTAGCTGGAGATGGCCCCCAGCATCAGCATGGAGTTGCTAAGGTTACCTCTTCAGCTGCCTAATTAGAGAAGCTGTCACTCTCTGGCAGAGATCAGAAGTGTGCATGCGGGGGAGAGCAGGGGAACTTTAAACAATGCAGATCATTTTTAGAACACAAAAGCAAAGACAAAACCCTAATTCCTAATGGGGCAGCGCGCTACAGCAGCCGGACTCAACAGCAACATCCCCCTCTCCCACCGCCCAGCAGCTCAGCGAGCCGCCCACAGAAGGGACAGCAGCCTGCTAGACACACGTGCAGCTGTCTCAGCTCAGAGAAGCAGCAAATCCTACTCTACCTAGTCCATTCTCCACACCTCCACCCACCTATCCTCTTCTTGCTTTGGGTTTCCACTCAATCCCCTTTCCTCAGCTCTTTACGCACCACTGGCCCACAGCAGGGTAGCAGAAAAGGAGCCTTCCCACACACCCACGCAGGGATATCACCTTTTTAGTGCAAACAGCGAGCCCCTCTGGGCCCTCGCAGAAGAAACATTCTTGCTTTGTAGATAAGGAAGAGAGGTATAAGGAGGTGTACTCGCTTGGTCAAGGTCATTCCGTGAGTCAGCAGCAAAAGCCAAGAAGAGAATCCCAGAATGACTCAGAAGCCCTGTTTTTCCACCAGACCAATGTGCCCACTTGTTTATGCTTCCTTCAACTGTGGTCAAGTAAATATAATTGAAAGGAGCTGCTTCGCCTCCCCCCAGCCTCTAATCCARCTTCCCAACACACTGCTTACATCTCCCAACCAGATCCCCGATCCCACACCATCCTATCACGCAGCCCTCTTTTGCAAACCAACAAGCCCATCTTCTCCCCYCTAGTTCACTTTGCCTTGATGCAATTCCTCAGGAGAATCCTTTGCTGGAAGAGGAGTTACTGCAGAGCCACAGCCCCACATCAGATGGTTACCTTGGGCCAGCTGAGCCACCGCATCTTGTTTCAAGTCAAACAGCAACTGCGGTCTTTCTAGGAGCAGCACTCCCAAAGCATGCTGCTTTGCACGGGGCTTCTCTGCTCCACACTGTAAAATCTGTGCACATCAGAGAAACCCTGAGCAGCTGAAAGCTTCAGGCCGCACTTSTAGACTGCAGGGCAGGTCAGTTAACTTATCAGCTACCCTAATTACACAGTTTCGTATTTGCTCAAGGCCTCAGTTTTCCAAGGCCAGGAACCAGAGCGGGAACATGGACTGAGACACACTGAAAAATGAGATGTCTCAGCAGAGAGGGAACTCTGCTAGAGCCTCCCCTTGCTTTGAAGCACCCACGGGTGGAGTGTGCAACCTGCCTACGGCTGCCTTTGTGCAGCCAGCTCTGCACAGCCACCTGCCCACTTCCACCCCAGCTCTGGGAGCGGAGGACTACTCCCCGAGGAGCTGCGAAGGAGAGTAGGCATGACTGCCACCGTCCCAGTACAGCGTGTGCTCCATTTTGGGAGTGCCACACACGGCGTGCGCAGGAGGTATCCCATCCAGCATAGTCCAGAGGCTGGCAACTTTGGGAGAAAGAGCAGATGTCATTCAGGCTTTGCGGCCAGGACTTCGAAGAAGGGAAGTAGCGCCATTCCTGGACAGCACTGTTGCTGGAGTGTTACTTTGCTGCTTCAGAAAAGTTTAAGAGCAGCAGGATAAAAAAAAGGAGATGAAGCCAAAAATGCAAAGAGATCCCTGGAGTTGAAACACTTGCCAAGTTTCTCCATAACGCTTCAAGACACCCACTCATCCTCCCCAAGGGCTTGTCAGACTCACATGGCAAAAAATACACGCTCCACACCCACCCAAACCCAAAAGAAAGGACCTTTAAATAAATCTGGAATTCAGGGCTGGCAGGAAGACGAAGTTGGGGGTGGAAGAAGAATTTTTGGTGTCTATTTTCTAACGAAGGAACTGCGTGACAGCTCTTCTACAGCAGTCCAGGCTGTGTGGCCCTGTAACTCACACAGCCCCCTCAGACATCACACTAGATTGCTTTTAATTACAGGGCACATGCTCGAAGGCCTCCGGGTATCTAAGAGAGCACAATAGAAACTAGAACTTAACAGAAATAAAAACCCATCACCATGCGCCAATGCATTTAGAAAGCCRTGGAAAAGAGCACCCCAAGAAGAGAGGCTGCAGGTCACTGACCAACTATGCTGCTTGCCACCCCACCCCAATGGGAGCTGCAGGCAGCTGGCAAAGAGGAAAGGGATGCTTAGTACAAGCCCAGGAGAAACCCTGGATATCTTCTTCTATTCTATCCCCTTCACAGCGGAGCACAAAAGACTGCTCTGTGCAAGATGCCATGAAGGGCCCCAAGAGATCGCACCTTAAATAGGCAAGTGGACAGCAAAGGCAAACGGCCGCGGAGCAAGAGCAGCCAGCCCAGCGGCGCTCCTGTCAGAGCCAGGGGTGGCCGGCTCCCCTTCATTCATAATTGAGACTGTACCATTTGGCTAATCCATTATGCAGATGCCTGCTAAACAGCTGTGAAAAATTTGTTTTCATTCGTGAGCTTTCAGACCAACTCTAATCGCAAGCAAATGCTGATAAGGTTAGAAGCGGCAGGAAGAGCGCGTCAGCGGACCAGGACACAGCTCAGGGGAAAGGAAGGGGCCAAAAGGCGCTGGGGCTGCATGGGCCCAGGCTCCTGGCTCCATCAAGCGCTCCTCATCTCATGCCTTTTTCCAGTCATGCTTGCTGCACCTCTGATTCATCAGCTGCCAYGGAAGGAAACTCTGGAAAAAAAAATAAGCATCCAAAGGGGCAAAGGTCCCATTACTGCTCCCTCCATGCTGGGCTATGCAGAGTTCCTCTTGCCCAGTGCGCACCAGTAACACCAACAGCATTGCGACCCACTCACTTCCACCACACTAGACACAGGATCGCTGGCACCACCGTCAAAACCCGTAGTGCTTTGAAGTGTGTTGATCAGTCTTTGGGCACAGTCGTGTTTGGTTAGGGCCAGGGAAAGTTTTATCAAGAGTTCTCTTTTAAAATATATATATATWTTTTTTCCACTAATGTGTCAGTTTAAGATTATAAAAATACTTTCAGCGTCACAACTCCCCTTCAGCATTTTCATAACAATGCTGCAATTTCTGCTTCAAAACATCATTTCAAATTTATTGTTCACACATGCACTGAACTTTAAAGCTCAGAACTCAACCAAAGAGTTGTGATCAAACTGGAACAAGTCTTTCTTTAATCAAAGACAAGTTTTTTCTTTCATCCAGTTCTAATTAACTGAGAGAGTTCTCCCCCYGCACAAGCCTCTGGTCAGCACTCGGTGCGTCCTTTAGACCTCAAAGGAAAATCTCCCTTCTCCCTCACCGCAGCCAAGATACGACAGAGCAGTCGGCGTAACAAGCYGAAGTGCCCCATTCCCGTTGGGGGTCATTTTAGAGCCTATTCCCCTAACCAGGCCCACTGGGTTACACAAAGCGTGATTCACCATTCATTTCCYTAAGAACCAACTGGAAAGACAAGTGGTTCAGCTTGGAAAGCTATTTTCCCCTTGGTGAATGGAAGCATTGTGTAATGCAGCATCCTGCTCAACCAAGGAGCTTTCCAGACAGGCAACCATGATGGAGGTGCAAGAAGGAGACACACCRGAGCCCTTCGAGAGCTGGTGTGGGACTCTCTCAAGCCACACGCTCCTTATTGCGGCAATGGACAACCAAGTGCCTTAAGCCATCACCCACCACATAAAGGACATCCATCCGTGATGGGAACAGCACTATCCCCATTACAGGAGTGCCGTCTGCATTTTGGAGGATGCACTGATAGCCTCCGAATCACAACAGGAGAGGAAGGGCATGGCTGTTAGAGGCAGGGAACAGACCATCATCCGAGGACTGTTCTGGCAGGCTGCATGTGGCCTCTAAGCCAGGAGTTCCTCACATGTCTTAGAGGATTAAAACGAACTCCAACACCACAGATGGCCCATCTGTTCACATTCACGCAGAAAACCTTGGAGTTACCTCAACTTTTACCATTACAAATGCATGCCCATGCACTGGACTGATTTGTATGTCAAACGGTGCCGTTAGGATCCCAGAACATCCTGCAGCCATGATTTAGGCCTATTGGTGTCTTATGGCCTGAAATCCAGTTTTGCAACTGAGGAAACGGAGGCCCACAAACCCAGACTGCACAAAATAAGTTACCAGCTGCTGGAAAGCAGAAACAAACCTCCGTGGGAAGCTAGATATACGCCTGCCCTATTTCTTGCCTTCTGCTGGCCACCGCGGCAGACAGGGTGCCAAACTAGTTGGGTCTGGATCTCCCCCCATTAGGCCATTCCCAGGATCCAAGCTTTCCCCTTAACTCAGTTCATGCCAGGAATAACGTCTCTGTGAGCAATTCCCTAACTGCTGCACATATTTTAATAGACTTGGAAGAATATGACCACAGAAAAGGCTGGGGAAAACACTCTTCACTGCCTTTACTAGTCAAATTAAAACTGTAACTTGTTCCCCAGCCTGGTCCACAGCACCTCTTCTCTTGCCCAGTATGATTCTGGGTCTCATGGGCCCTCCAACTGCCAGAGATGATGCAAGAACTACCATTAAAAATAACAGCTTTTCTTGAATCCAGTTCTTCCCCCACCCAACACCAGCAAAACAAGCAGAACATTAACACTTCTTGGCTCACCCCTAGGTGCCTTCAGAGAAGTTTTACAGAGAGACAATCAGAACAAGCAGCAATAAAAACAGTAATAACCCCACATTAACAAATAATCCTTGCCTTTTATGCCCTTGCCAGGACATAAATATGCTACAGCCAGGACATAAATTTTACCTCCCTTCCCAGTCCAAGCACCCCCATTAACAGGGCCTGGGAGCTGCTGTCCCATACCTGCTCCTTGGCAGAGAGAGGCTTCAGGTAATCTGAGACACCTTTCCCAGGGGTGCCGACCACAGAGTTGCTTCAGATGCCTGCCAGCTATTTCACACACAAATTTGCACCATTCCTGCTGAAGAGAGGCTTTGCAGATCAAGAGGTACTAAAAGGTTTGTTTTAAATGACTCGTTGCACACCATAAACCAGCAGGGAAGCCTGCCAAGGAGATCAGACCAGCCAAACACGGGGAACACAGTTTTGGGGAGGTAACACAGCTGGAAGACGCAACAAGAGAAAGATCACTCTGGAGAGGGAAGGCTCTTCTCACCGGGCCCAACTTTTCCTCGACATCCCCTAGGCAGCCCCTCTATCGTATCTCAACACAGAGCCCACCCAGGGCTGTCCTTCAGGGCTGCCAGGAAAGCTTAATCAGTGGGAGTGYTGCAAACAGGATTTTTTTTCTGTTTTGCATTTAAGTGGCTCATTGAAAGACACTGTAAAACCCTTCATCATCAAGGAGGGGAAGATTTTATGACAGTATTTAACACAAGTCCGGGCAGCAGTGGAAACCTCCCCCGGCACACAGGGCTTCTGGTGGAGCCGGCTGCTCTGGGCTGCTCAGGAGCACCCGGCACCCAAGGGTGGCCAGAGACAGAGACGTTGACATTGTCACTGCACCTGCAACTCAGAGCTCGCATCCTGCCCAAACCACAGCTCTCATCCTTATTCCCACATGCCACTGGGCTGCAGCATATTAAAGAACAGTTCGACAGTTAAGCAGCAAAGACAGCTACTACGAAAGCAAAATAAAACTTAGTACAGCAAGGAGCAGCGTGTCTGTCTTGCAAACCACTGCTCTAGCAAGACCCCAAGCTGGCTACGAGCAGCCCCTACAGGCAGAACCCCCGACCTCCTCCCAGGCTGGCATGCCGCAAGATAGCGGTTTTCCCCTTCCAAAGCAGCAGCAGCCAGAAACGCAGGAAGGACAAATGCGCTGCTTGTCTGGAAAGAGCAGAAACCTGGAGAGTAGGAAACAGCAGCGCTGGGATACGATGAGACATAAAGCAATGTAATGGAGTTGGTGTTTTCAAGCAGCTCCAGTTTCTTAAATTGTGTTAAAAGACAACACTGTAGCTATTTAATTAAAAACACATTTGTAGTTCCTATGATTGTGTAAAAAATAATAATAATAATAATCATCATCACTAGAAACACACGGCTATTGAGCCAATAAAACAAGGGATGTAACTGCCACAACTACAGTAAAAATGACCACAAACTTCTATTGCCTTTTTGAAATCCAATCAATTTTGAAGGCTCTTAATATCCAGGAACCATGAAYGAAGCTAGCAATCTGCATCCTGTTCTCTGTGGCAGTGTGACCGCTGCTGAGCTCATCTCCATAACCGAAAAGCTCAGAAAGGGCTCCTCAGCTCAAGACACATTTGGAGGTACCACCAGGACAGGGCTCCGGGAGGCAAGGCGGATGGACCTGCAGGGGGTAACACCTGGAGCTCCTCAGGGAAGAAGCATAAGAGCTTGCAGCCTTCAGTGCAAGAGCAAAAGGAAGAAAAAGCTGGCGTGCAAAGGGGAGAAGATTCCTCTTCTGCAGCACCTGCCTCTTCACAGTAAGGAAGAGCCCTGCTAAAACTGCTGCAGCCAAACAGCCTCATGCTCTGCTTGTCAAGCTTCAAGCCCAGGCCAGGGTACGGAGGAAAACGGGAAGGAAAGCAAACTCTAGTTAGAACACATACAACTCTTTATCCCATGCAGGAACAAAAAATAGATCACACACACATATATAAAAACTATATAAATATATACATATATACACATACATTATAAAGCTTTTCCCCAAACCAGCCACTATGGCAGTGTTTGCAGCACTAATCCAGGAATGAGAGAATCATGATTTTGAGGTGTCCCTGCTCGATCCCAGGGGCACCCACAACAATTCCCACACCCAGAAACATTACAAAATAACCTCCCTTGCTGGCGCATGGTCTCCTTAATCGTGCAACTGTCAAGAGCCAGCGTTGCAGGCACCTCAGCTCTGTCAGCACTGTACCTCCTTGACGTTCTGGGCACCAGGATGCATTTAACGGGAAAAAGTTAAGCAGTTTTTGATTTTACAGTTTGCTCATAGCCTACATTTCAGGAGCTACACAGTACGGAAAAATGCATTTCATAAAGAAACTGCTAAACAAAGCAGGCTAAGTGCGCACCACTCCACACAAAAATAGAATCAAGCTCATCTCAGTTTTTTCAAGCATATGCCTACGATGATCGCTCACATTTAACACTCCTTACCCCACTTTCRGTTTTGATTTTTAGGCTCTGTCCCCAGCAACAGCAGCTTCAGACTCCTACCACTGCCCGCCAAACTCATCTAAACTGGGAGCGCGTGAAAACACGAGCGCGGGGTTGAGCAGAGGCGGGGGGGGGGGGGGGGGCTGCGGTGCCTCCCCTTGCTCCATGCTGGGTTCGGTGGAAGGCAGCAGCAGCCCGTGTCGCTGATGGCTGCGGCACGTGGATGTGCCATCATCAGCTGGCTCAGCGACGGTCCCTGTGGTGTCACTTCTGAAGGGGGCAAAAGACTCGCACCCTGTGTACTTCAGCAGCCGCTCACACTGTCCCTCCCAACGGCTGCCCCAGCAGCCACCCCTGTGCCCATCAGCCGAACTCTGCCACCGTGCTTGCGCCCAAAAGCAATTTCTCAAGCCCTCAAACTTTATTATCCAATTTCTTGGGGCTGCACGGAGGGCATTCCCCTGTGAGTGCTTCTTCTGCCAACATTCAAAGCAGYTGAAGCTGTGCGAAAGTAATCCCCACCCACATCTACTGCCCCAGGAAAAATATTTTCCCCCTATTTTTGCAYAACAACCAGCTAACATTGTTTTCCTTTTTCTCCCAAGAAATTCTGGCTCAGATGAAACACCAGGCACAGCGCTAGTCCGAGATCAGGTTTCATAAAGTTACGCGTGCAAGCAGGAGTAGGAGGGGGACGTGTTACCGCAGAGATTAGACCGCAGCCTCTACTGATAGCATTCAGTCACCCTGGCAGGCTGCAGCACACCGAGTTTGTAAAGCTCCTTGGGAATCCTTCAAGATGAAAGGTACAATATGATACGGCTGTATTATATCCATGGGCTTTGTTACAGTACACATTTCCTAGCATGGTTTTATTGCTAGAACACAAAGTTCAGCCGAGGCCCAGGGGCTCTTCAGGTGACAAATGCACCCCTATATCCTTCCGTCATCYCTACAAGTGATGAAAAATGCAAAGCCCCTGATGTGAACAAGGTAGTCAGAGCAGCAAGGACCCTTCCAGCAAGAGCTGGTGAAAACTAGCCAGCRCAGGTAAGGTCAACATCACAGCCCTCGCTGCTGGATGTGCCTTCAGCCTGCAATGCGTTTCACTGCCAGACATCCCTGCCCTGTCCCCAGAATGCCACTGCTGTGATCAGCTCCTCAGAAGTGTCCCTCCACTTCAACTGGACCTACAGCAAAGCCTCCCGAGCGTCCTGTCCCAAAGGCCATCACCTGCAAGGGCCAGGAGACTCCCCTGTGTTGAATCTACCTGAATCAAGTAGTGCCAAGCACCGGCATCACCCATGAGACCCCAAGCTGCCCACCCAGAGATCACCTACCTAACCACCACCAGCCCATAACTGCTCGGAAAAGGGCCATTTACTGATTTACCTCCTTTAGAGAAACTCCATTCACAAATATCCACTGCAGAGCACCGAATCACCCGCAGGCCTYGGGCCTGGCAGGCTCTGCTGTCACGGGATTGCTGCCTCAATCCCGAATCGCAGACCTCCTCCTACAAAATCCTACAAGACTGATGCAGGATGCTTGCCACATTTGGGAGGCCACCCTGGGGCTGGGGGATTGCAGGCCACACCAGAGCAGGAACAAGCACAAGCCCCAGCACGCAGAGGTAAACCCCAATGCATGCCTTGGCCCAGCTGTCCATCTGGCAAACTCCTGCCTACTCCTAGAAGAGAGGGAAGGAGCTGGTTTCTTATTCTTTTGGAAGCCTAGAATGAACTCTGATGCTACAAATGAGTTTGTACACCTAATGACCCTGGACTGCTCAGTTTGGATAGCACAAAGAGAAGGAGAACAACATATATCCATCAATTGCCTTTTGGATCACCACTCTCCTCCTGGTCACCTCTATCTGTCCAGTTTCCCCCAAGACACAAGAGACTGAGCAACAAGGAGCAGGACTGCAAAGTGAACCAACAAGAAGGCTTTCAAAGCCTAGGAAGAATTCCCTAGGCAGATTACAGGGCAGAAGAAAGAGTTTAAACCCCTCAAATTTATACAGCAGAGAAGTACAAAGGATAAAAAGAAATGCGATGGGGTAGAAGGAAAAGGGACAGAGCAGGATGTCCCAGCTGCCCCTCCAAGCTCTCCAGGGCCACAGCCCACGCTGAGCCTGCCACACAGACTGCTCAGATCCAGAAAGCCAAAGTGAGGGTTTTCCATCTCCCTCAAGTGCCACAGAGCAGCCTGTGCGAGGAGCGCTAAATAACAGCATTAAGTGGGAACGATCGGCAGGCACCTGCTGGGGTAACCCCCTTTCCCTCCAGGAAGCCCGGCTGAGTCGGAAACGGGCCCTCGGGGAGGCAGAGGGCAGATCCCACACTGGGTGTGCGCTGCGGGAGTATTTAATCAGGTTACCAGTATGAGCTTTTACCCCAGCTCCCGTCACACCCCCAGGCAGTAACTACAACAGGGACAAGGCAAGCGAAAGCGGAGTCGGAGGCATTTCAGCCTCGGCACGCAGACCCAGCGCGCTCCGGCCAGAGAAGACAAGCAGCAAGCCCTGCTCCTGGGCTGCAGCGAGCAAGCTCTGCTCCAGGTCCCCTCCCTGTCCCCCAGGCCCCTGCCATCCCACTCGAGGAGCCCCGCATTTGCCGTCACAGCACGCTGCTGACATGGGAGCGGTGAATCAAGAAGCTGATGTTACTGAACAGTTGGTTAGAGGTTAAAAAAATAAAATAAAATAAAAAATTCCTACACTGTTGCCAGCTCCTATTTTCTGCCACTTGATTCTGTATTTTAGGGATGTTCTGCACTCCCTGCTTCACCAGTAACTCCGGGACCAGAAAGAGCAGCAGGGAACGGATACAGGCTTTGAACGGCCTTGGGACAGACACCATCACAGCTGCAGCAGTCGGTCAGTCACACAGACACGCTGCAATGGCAGGTCACATAGCACGAACCCTTCCCTAGAGGGCAGCCCTACAGACTCGCCGGGGACCCCAACTTCTGCAGCACATCCCAGGGAAGGGCAGAGCGCAAGGCTCCACGCGCAGGCAAGGCCACCCCTCCTGCCCGACACACAGATAAAGGAGGGGAAAAAGCAGGAAGTGAACCGGAGTCCCAAAGATCTCCGCACAGCTGAGCTCTCACGAGGACGCCCACGCGTGCCAGGGCTCCCACCTCTCCCCGCAGCTCCGCTGCCGCACCACCAGCTGTGGTCACGGCTCGGCTGCGCTAGGCACCGAGCGACAGCGGGACAAGCCCGGCCTTCAAACCCGTGGCCCAAAGGGACAAGGCAAAACGACAGAGGGGGGAGAGACGGCAGTCGAATGGCTTCTGCGAGGCCACGCGACAGGGCAGCAGAGCTGGGAGCAAACCTCGAGGTCTCCAGACCCCGCACCCCAGGTGCCGAGTCTCTGAACCCCCATCTCGTTCCTTTGCTGCTCCGCTTTTGGGAGGGCGGATCTGCATCCGAAGTCAGTCCGTAGGGTCTTTCCAGCAAGGACTGTACCTCTCTATAGGCATCTCATCAGCGCTGGAGAAAGAGAAGGTATTAAATACCAAAATAACTCCTGGCAGGCTCCCAGAGCTTCAGAGCTGTGCCGAAACGAGGCATTCCCTCCACGGCTTGAACGCAGGCAAGCGTCCGCCCCCCRAGCCCGCAGCACGGCCCCGGCGGGAGCAGCGGCGCGGCACGGCGCCCGAAGGGGTGCTCACCTGCGCTCCCGCTCCCAGGCGGCCCGAGCGGCCGCGCTCTCCACCCCCCCGGCGCCGCGCACGCTGCTCCTCCCGACTGCAGCTCATTAGCGCAGCTGGCTGTGCAATTTATGTTTTATTCTCGTGCACTAGAAAAGCAGATGACAGTGCATCTGAGGTGCTAGGCCCCGCAGGTTCCCTCGCACGCGCGCGCGCTCCCCAGTGCGGCGCCGCTTTCTCTCCCTGCAAAGAGACGCAAAGCCAACCTTTTAGCAGGTCCAACAGGATGCCGGAGCAGTGCTCCGCAGAGACCACATCTCCGCGGGGTTAACGCTGGCCCTTGCCTCCCTCTCCTTAACAGGATCACTCCGTGCCTGTGCCTAAGAGCAACACCACCAGCTTAGTAATCTTCCTAAATACAGCAGTTACCAGGTGACTGGAAAAATCTCTTATACTGCTGATACTGCTAATGGAAAATTTCTCCCCTTTCTCTGCTGCTTTCAAAGCCAGCCGTGGTTTGGTACAGACTTCGTCTTGCACACAGACAGGAGAGTTGGGAGCACAGAGAGGAGGGGTGCAAGACTGGTGGGGAGCAGCTAATGAGAAACGGAGGGGAACACGTACTTCTTTCTTCCTCCCCATCAGCCTCCTCTGTCCACAGAGAAGGTCCTGGCTCCAAACCACATCTCCCCATCTTCTGCCAGGCAGCCAGCCCAGCCTCCTCCTGCCATATCCTCGCTGCAGGAATTCCTCTTTCCTCCCCGGACCACAGCCAGATAAGCACTCTGGATGCATTCAAAGAAAGTGTTTTTGCATGGCACACAGGGGAGATGCCCAAAGGGATCAACAGGCCAAAATCATTGCATCACGATTTTTCCTACCCGTCTCCTTCCCAGGAGAAAGCCAGGAAGCTTGACCCAGTCAGTGTAGATGCAGGAGGCCAAGATCACTGTCTGTCCCTTCTGTTTGCCRTTCAGCTTCTTCAATACCATTAAGTGTCTCCATACTGTCTGGACACTGAAAACCTTAACCAAATTAGCCAAGACCTGAGCAGCAGCACAAGCATTCAATTCTTTTAAGTGGCACCACTTCTTGATCTGGTTAAATATAAAAATCATGTCTGCTTGATGCTGTCACCATTCCTACAGGCAGTGACAGAGGCAGGACTAGGGAACAGTATGGGAAGACTGGGCAAGGCTCATCATTCCCCATTTCAGATGGCTGCAACTAGAGGAGGGAAACTCCAGAGGCAAGTTGTGAGCTGTCCCTGCTGTACCGAGTGTGTTACAGATAGGACCAGCAACCCCAATGAAAGGTATTTCTGTTTTCTCCACTTTTCCCTTCAGTCTCTAACACCAATCTACCCCACATTCTGGGAGCCATTTTGCTGGCCTTTGGTGTGACAGTAGGTGCTTCGCAAGCCACCTGTGACTGTTAACATATGTGCTAAGGTAGTATAAAATCAATATCTCATCTTTCCCATAAGTGGCATCAACCTAGTGTCTTCCTGTCCCAGATGATCCCAAGCCTGAATTCCTGTTACTCAGGTAACACCAAGAAAGCCCAAGGGCTCAGCTGGATTTCACAGCCAGCCAAGGCTGCACATTAGCAYCACATCACTGAGGCAGCACAAAGGCTTGTCCATCAAACAGCCTGGGTTCAGTTTTAAGGGCTTAGAAAGGAAGAGGCAGCAAGTTGTGGAGGTAATGTCCATCTGTATTGTGGCACAGGTTTCCTAGAGCATCACTCATCCTCCTGGCCCCCAATGCACACAGAGAAATGCAAGTTCCCCACCTGATACTAAAGAAAAGGGCACTTTTTCCTCCAGATAAAGAGTGCAAATAAAGGTCTCTGGCACACCTACATYCTAAAAGCCCCCTCCCCTTGCATGGAAGGAAGTGGGGGAGCCAAGGGGATCCCCAACTGCCAGCCTGCGCAAGCTACTCCTACCTTCCTATAGCCTGACAGTTCAGCTGCAGAATACAGGCTGCTTTCTCTATAGTTAATCTTCTGTTGCCACTAGCTGGTCAATACGGGTACTCTTGGAAAGCAGCAATTCCCTGAAAACAGTCTTTCATTCAGTTACAGGTTCCTGTTTTAACTAGGATTAAAGCATCCAAAAAGCATCCAAGAAATCCCTGCAAGTCCACATCCTCTTTGCTGGACAAGCTATGTTTGACCCTGTCTTGGGGGGGGGGGGGGAGCGGTCATCTGAGGGACTGACCCATTTTAATGCAAATTTTGTGGTTTCCCAGGACATCAAACACCTGTCACAAACACAGTCAAGGGTGAGGCAAGCTAGGCCAGCAGCAGGAGCAGTGGGCCGGGCTGGCAGATAGAGGCATGACAAAACTCCTGGCAGCAGCAGTCACTCGCAGGACCATTCCCGTGGGCTGGCTAAGAGCTGGCAAGCAGAGCCTCACTGCCGGAGAAGTGCAACAGGTTAAAACCAGAGACCTTCACTAGATGCCAACAACCTTGTGCCGAGACGCCTGGAAGCCTCCCTGCTTCCCTGCCCCCAGCCTTTCTGGGTGTTACAGAGCCCGCCCTCTCCACAGCCACAGCGGCCTAGAGCTCAGGACCACGTCACTGCTAAAACCCTACCTGCCCCAGAGCATCTGCACACCGACGCGAGGCCAAGGGCCGGCCTGAGCCAGGCCTTCCAGGGTCTTTCGCCTTCAGCTTCCAACGACAAGAACCCAATGGCCCAGGAGATTTAAGTGATCACATAGTTTCATGCAAGGGAGGGAAAAAAAAGAAATATATATAAAACCATAAGGTTTTTCTCTTTCCTCCTCCCAAATTTCTTTTCCACAGCAAATTCAAAAAGCTGGGGGTTTTGCTCGAAATGAGAACAGAGGCTTCTCCCCCGCTGGATTCTCTGCAGGACAACCGCTACCTCCATTTCTCAGAAGGATTAAGCTTAAAAAGTTTTCCCACCATTTTCTATCCCTGCAAGCCTCCTGCAGCACTGCAGAAGCTGCTCAAACAGCATCCATTAAAGCCATTATAAAAGGAAGGAAGAAGCAGAGGGAAACGTAAAACAAGTCGCAAACAAGCAACCGGAGCTCCTTGCGCTCCTGCAACACGGCAGCGCCTGTGCGAGAGCACGCGCAGAGGGGAGGGAAGTGGCAAAGCTCGGCTCAGGGCTTCAGACAAGAGCAGAAACCTTGGGCTTCCTCACCAGCACGGAGCCGAGACAACTGTGCCTCTCCGCTGCCTGCGCCTGCCGTTCGGCTCCCCAGCACCATTTGCCGTGGCCAGCTGCTTGGTTCACAACGGTAGCAACAAATTAGAGAGAACAGACATTGACTTTTCCCACAGGGCCCATTCGCATCTTCTGCCAGGCCGGGCAGATTTTCAGGCCAAGAGCTACACGATCCCAAAGGCAGCTTGCTCGGGAAGCGGCCACACGCACAGGCACCTTTCGCACATGCTTCTCAGCCTGTCCCTCCCGAGGGGGCAGCTCCCGTTACAAGGGGCTCGAGGGTGTCGCAGAGTCGTCCCCTATGCCCCTCCGATAAGTTTTGCAGCTCAGTAGGAATGAAAGTCCAGCATTTGCAGCGATAAATACAATCATGGCATTTGTTACTCATCTCTTTTGCTCCAGCGCCCACCTCCTTCCCCAAGGCAGCCCGTACAACCCAGAGACCTCCTCCCAGATCATGCAGGCCAAACACGACGGCTGAAGGGCCTGAAGGGAAAGCGGCCCCTGCTCTCAGGTCTAGGACATCCCCGGCTCCTCATCCCAAGGGGCCTGCTGATGCATCTCATTTTCACTGTGCTTCCTCACTGGTGCTTTTGCTCAATTTTGATTCCCTCTGCTCATCTCTTGGAAGATGCTACTCTACACCTTGGACTACCTTGGGAACAGCCAGAAAAAACACACCTCATCAGCCAAGCTTCTTGCCAAAAGTGCAATGAAGTTCTTCAAGTCTAGCAGGAGACAGTTAACAGAAAAGAGAGGTATTTAAACCAAACTGAAGTCATCTGCTTCTCTTTGCCATGCAGAGACAACCTAGTTTTTAGAAACTAGCCTGGAGAGAAGAATCCTCCTGCTTAGGGCAGCTGAAGTGTAACTAGAGAGTCTGACACCAAGAACTTTATCCCTTTGCTACCCACACGATCCTGCTCAAGATCTCACAGGCCAATACAAAGTAGGGCAAGCGCCTCAAAGAGCAGCGCTTCTTAAAAGCAGCATCAAAAAGCTCCAGTCACACCGGTGTTCACAGACTAACCCATCAGCTTCTCCACTCAGCTTTACAAAAATCAATTTCTTGACAAAAGCAAGGGCGGTAAGCAAGTATTTTTAAGAAAAGCAGTAAATTCAAACAATCTGGAGGGAAGTAAGCGCCTTCCCCTATTTTAATGCTTTCTTATCCTAMAGAGGAAAAAAAGTTCAGGTTCCCAGATGGCTTCAGGAAAAGTTAAGATATAAAATAGAAGAAGTGGCGCAGAACAGATGAGTAGATGGAAGAGCCGTACAGCTTCAAGAACCAGGGGATCACAGCGTTCAGGCTCCACGCAACGGAGCCGCAGTTAGACGCTGATAACGTAGGTGCCCAAGCACCTTTTCTGACAACCACAGAATCGAAGCACCCTGTAGCATTGCAGATGCTGGTCAAACAGCATCCATTAAAGCTATTTATGAGAAGCGTATAGTAAACTGCTCTTATGTAAGCCACTATTGGGTAAGAGCAGTGCTGAAAATTTGACTGCCTCTTTCTTTCTCTCTCTATATATATCTGCACACACATACACAGAGCTCATCTAAATTAGCTCAGAAGCTAACTGCTTCATTCCCTGAATTGCACTTAAAGCAGGCTACGCTGCTTGCGAAGCAGCTATTGCACAGAACACATGGCTGCTGACTAAATCAGGACACATACCTTTGAGAGACCTCATTGTACAAGAATAAAGTCAATGATAGGCTGCACCATTTGCCAGCGTAACACTAGAAGAACTAGAAAAAAAGCACCGCAAAGCATCAGTTGTATCCAAGGTTATGGAAAGGGCAGGATGCTTTTTCAGGAAAGGGGATGCACAGCTATTCATAATGCACTGGTGGCAAAGTTACATTTGTCATTTCCTGCCACCACTCTGCTGTGTAATTTTGAAGTAATGTAATTGTGGGATAGGGGGAGGAACATCCTTCTCCACTCTAATGGAAAAGATTTAAAAAAAATAAAAAATAAAAAAAATTAGGAAACAGGGACACTGTGACACCCTGTTGAAGGGGGGACACTGAGCAAGCTAGAGCTTTTGACCGCTATTTTTTTGACCAGTAGCTGTAGGTCCCCTGCTGCAGTCAGGGAAGGATGAATCAAGGAAACAAAAGTTTTCTGACTCCATTCGGGGATGATGAAATCACTCCCTCCTTGCCTCCACACCTGCTTTCAAGCGGATACACATAGGCAAATTCACTGCAGAGAGAACTCCAGGCAGGCTTGGGAGCGCGCGGAGCATCTCCAGACTCCCACCACCCCCTAGCGGGCTCGCACGCGCTTCCCGCACTCCACTCACGCCTTCTCACAACTCGCAGCTCACGCACACTAGCGGGGATGCGACCGACTTTCTTCTACACATGTGCCTTCAGCAACGCAAGCCGTGGAGCCAAGAACACAGAAGGAGTCGATCTGCGTGGGAATTTCCCGACAGTGCTTTTTCCATTACGAAGTGTCAATTATGCATCAGCTCCAGCAGAAAAGGTTTCTCTGGCACGCAGTTATAAAACTCAAAGCTCTCGCTTCCCAGCCTGAAAAGGTGGCAGGTCAGCAGTGCTCACCTGAGCTCGGGAGCTCAAGATTCACAGTGCATCGGTCAAACTAAAGTTGCGACTCTTGGATGCAGTGAGTGTCACGGAGTCCCCCGGCTCACACGTGGTTTTGAAAGAGATTTAGGCTCATCCCAAAGCAAAAAAAAAACGGCAAGTGCCTAATATCTCAGTTATTCAGGGGATCAAAAGAGTTGCTTCCTACCTAGAAGAAGGAATTCTTCAAGGAAAACCAATGCCAAGCACTGCATACCAGCCACTGACTCAAAGCATCTGTCTCCCTAACTCATTTTAACTTTAAACACCCTTCCCCCCCCCGCCCAAAGGCAGTTTCACACAGCTGCAGACAACGCTATGGCACCTGCAAACCTTTAGCTACAGATCTCTCATCTTCCTTTAATACAGAGGAAAGAGCGACAAGGGGCACAGGAACCACACCAAAACTGGGAGACCTATTACGCAGGGAACTGCTGAGCAGGGCCAGCACTACAGACTCTACCTCCCGGAGCTGCATCGCTTATTTAAACAAAGTCATCGCCACAAAGCAAGTCAATGTTTTATTTCGTGCCTCTTGTCCTGGCACGACTCTTGAGCCCGGTGGAGGGAGCCTGAAAGGATGTACAGCCAGCCAGGCCTCAGAAGTAGGTGCTTTACAAAGAAACCCGTGCTCCCTGCGAGGCATGAGGAGAGTTGCCCAGCAGTCACTAACCACCCCCACAAAGAAATCGGACTCTTAAAATATAAAAATAAAAAGTTATTCCCAACTAACTTTACTTCAGAGTCCTTAATATCAGCAATGGGACTCAGAGGTGCCCCCTTAATGCTTCTTTTTTTGCAAAATTCCCTCCGGCATGCTGTTCAGAGTAGCTGGCCAGAGGTGCATGCTTTAGAAGGTCTTCCTRACACGTCCCTGTCCCCACGAAGCCAGAAAGTGATCTTTGCTAGCAACAGGAGCCTGGACTCGAAGACATTTAGAAACCTTCATCACTTCAGCTCTTAAATGTCCTCCCGAGCTCAGGCCTAGACACCTGCTAAGCACGCTCTAGCGACAAGCAAACATGTAACACCAGAAATCAGCTATTGAAAATTATTTTCATGCAGGGAGAACAAACTGTTGAAAGCAATCCCTGCCCGCAAGTACTGCATAACAATTCTACTGATCTCCCACATGTAACACTATTTTCACCTCCAAGAGCCCATGCCAGGTCACACACAAGGCAGCAGCAGCAGCTCTGGGGTCCCCAACCACTGCTGAACTTAGAAAAGGATGCAGCAAGAAAAAAGACAGAAAACTCCCRTATTATTTATTGCACTAGAAAAATGAGTATACAAGGCAGCAGAAATCCTCTAAAGCACTCATCCAGAAAAGAGTTAAGCATTTCTGAGACTTGGTTGCCACTCCAGGAGACAGAAAAAAATGCAGCAAATTTGAAATATCAGAGCATCCACAGCAACTCATGAGCTAGACCTTGGGGAAGGACAAGTGTTTTACCTTCTCTTGAGGCAAGGTGCTGATTAATTTCAGAAATGTGATGAAGCCATCCCACCATGGGCAAAGCTTCCATTTATCTTCCGACACGCCTGACATCTGCAGCTTCAGGGGAAGAGAAGGGCACGTGTTGGGGTCTTTAGTCCATGAAGGGACAGCAACCAAAACAGTTTTGCAAGAGATATGGTACATATTTAAGAGTACGCAAATAATCAATATCCCAGGCAAACAAAAGAGAATTTTTTAGCCCGAAATATGGTCTCTCTACCAGCAGTTGCTCACAGAAGTAGGATTTGCCACACAAGATCATCTCTCTGATGTATCAAGACGAATTTCTCTCCTTAACATGAGCTACTACCTACACTGTACACAGAGGAGTTCTTTGCCTTATGATATATTTAGTCCAGTGTGCAATTCACACCCAGTCCCTGAAGAAACTGTACTCTAACCTGAAAATTCAGTTCAGCGAACCATGAAACTTCTCRTTACTTTTAATCACTGTAAGGTAAATGTCAATCCTACTGCATCGAATCTTTGATTTTCACTTTTATTACTTGAAATAGAGTATCTGGTTTGTTTGGGATTTTTGTGGTTGACCAACCATGTCTAAGGAAGCCAAACTGCAAAGCCAGAACTGAAGAGGTTCAGTTCAAGAAGCACCATCAACTTATTTGTTATAGGCATTCACGATGAGAAAGCTTCACAGAGGGTAAAATTAAAGGACCAGGAAATCCAATCATTTTCCTACTGTGGCACATCGCGCTCAGTGAAACAGTAGTCACTTCCCAAGGTAAGGGAATGGATTGTGCCTAGGTGTTTGCCGGGTGGCATGCGTGGGAAATATCTTGACATGCTAGATGCACACAAGGCAACACAGTGGAAGTCACAACGCAGTTGTGCGAAGCAGTATCTCAGACATGAAGTTAAGCTGGTACTCAAATTATCCTAGGTTTAGATACCGAAAAACAAGAAAGCTAGTGGATAAGGAGGAGCTATATTGAGATCAACAAAAAACCCTTCAGTGATCTGCACAGCAAACACCGAGCTTTCCACGCAGAATCCTGAACAGTTCACTCTTACCGAGTATAGCAAGGCAGATTAATGCACACGATAGGATAAGAGTGACAAGGTGCAGCTTGGGCACCCCAGCTAAAAAGACAAGACCAGGCACCAACATGAAAGCGCGACAACAAAAATATTTCTAGTCCCATTTTCCCCTGCCCCCCCCCCCAAAAAAAAGCTGAAATACAGAGAAAGTCTGCAGACATTCTGCAACAGACCCAGTAACTGGAGTTGTGCACGAAGCAAGAACGAGCCTGGAGCTTTAAGACCAAGCATTTATAAATTCAGGCTCCTGCTAGAAAAGCAGTCCCTGCTTTTCCGCCAGGCTCAGCCGTAGCTTCTCTAGGGCTAAGCATTTAAGTTGAAGTACAAGAGGCAGCACCCATCACTTCACAGCCTGAGCGGAGACGTTTCACTCGCAGGTCCTTTTTCTAAAAGGCAGCACAGCAGCCCTCAGGCCCTGCTTAAGGAACGCAGAACGCCTCCCCAGCAGAAAACAGGGGTGCACCAAGGGCAACGCGAAAAAGCCCGAAAAGACAACCAGGC